>NC_056725.1:1720473433-1720568433 GCF_019279795.1 Protopterus annectens
TGAACCCTCAGATATGCTCAGAGTTGGTACACAACAACATATATTCCAGTGACCTGACAGATATTGGCAACATTCCGCGGACAGCAGGTGCGATTTACCCCCTCCCTCACCCCCAAAAGAAGATAGTTATCACTGCTGTATGTAAACTCACTGTCATCTTGGATGTCCATGTGAGAGCCGCACTCAGCAAAGACAAGTACACAGCATCCATGGGACCTGCTGGTATCTCCGGTTGCATGCTATGTGAACTCCAGAAGGGGCTGGACCCATATATACAACTGCTATTTAACATTAGTCATGCTACAGGATATGTACCTGAACACTGGCATGCAGCAACAGTGGTCCCACTCCACAAAGGAGATGCCTCCACAGACCATGGCAACTACCACCACACAAGCTTAACCAGCTGTGTCTGCTAAGATATGGGAAGAGTCATTATGGAGCTCTTACACAGACACATTACTGACCTACAGACCCTTGTTCCCACCTAGTTCAGCTTTGTACAGGGCAGATCCTGCCTTTTGCACCTAGTTGACTACTATGAAACTGTCAGTAGGGCCATCAATGAGGGCTACGCAGTCCACACAGCCTACCTGCACTTGGCTGAGGCCTGTGACACAATACCACACTCAGGCATCATAGCCAAGCTCAACAGCTGACATATGACAGCATATGTCGCAGGATAGGTTGCAAAATGGCTAAGAAACAGAACCCATAAAGTCAACATTGCATGTGCCTTGTCAGATTCAAAGCCAGTCACAGGTGGTGTCCCACAAGGATGTGTCCTGGGACCCCTCCTAATTGGTATTTACTTTTCAGATGTGAAAGCAAACATAGGGGAGTTGTGGCTGACACAGTTTGCAGATGACTGCAACCTAGGCACCATAGTGAATACAACAGCCAGCACACACATACTACAGAATGCCGTCACAAAGGCGGATAGCTGGTGCCAGACTCATGGCCTGAAACTGAATGCAACTGATGTGTATTCATCCCCTTTGGGGGGAACAAAGTACCACAGATCAATACATAGACAGCAACCCATTGAGCACAGACAACAAATCAGACACCTGGGGACACATGTAGATAGTGACATCTCTTTTGACACCCCTGTTGCCAAGGTGGTTAGGAAGACTTTCTATCTTGCCCACCTTATCATGGAGGGTTTTCCATCAAGATCATAGGAGGTCATTGTTCCACTATCCTTCTCCCTTATCAGGCCCATGATTGAATACAAAGCCCCATGTGGTATGTACCTCGCCCAGCAATTGCAACAGCTGGAGACACCCCAAAAGTACCTACCATGAAGATCAGGGTTCTTCAACACATGTCATATGCTTCCAGAATAGAGGAAATCCAGCTTTGTTCAGTGTCATACCGCATACTTACAGGTGACCTATGCCTGACATATAAGACCATGTCCAATCAGGATTTGGTGGACATGCTCCACTGCAAACAATCCAAATCCACCAGAGCCATGAGAGCTGAGGATATGAACCTCAGCACATACATGTATAGGACATGCTGGAGGGACAGAGTCATAACTCAGAGGCATCTCACACTCTAGCAGAGTATCCCAGGTCATGTTTGACAGAGTCCCTCACTGACTCTCTTCAGGAGACATCTGGACAACTGCATATGAGACGGAGGCACAGACTAGACAGAGGCACAGTCATGTTATTCAATTACATAAGGGGGTCATAATGTGTCACTACTAAGTCAGAGGCACAATATTCAGAATCTATTCTGTACACTTATTACCATTATAAGGGGTGGCAATATCCACATCACTATGGCTAGGCTTATACATGCACTAGGGCAGATAGCCTAGTAGTAGACTATGACACTATGAAACACTCGTGTATGTGTAGGTATTGTCAATCAAACACTATGTGGTTTGGGGGGCTTGATATCTCCCTGTATTCCAACATCGTTTTGTCTATTCCTTCTAGCATGTCTAGGGATCAGTTGCTAGTGTCCTCTCCTGCTCAGCTGGTGAACCTGGGAATATTGAGGCAATGTTACACTTGCCTCATGTACACTGACAACCGTCTCCTTCTCCCATAAAACACACATACATGTGAGAGATGCAACTATATAGCCAAAGTGGAGGCTGAGCTCTCTCAACATAGGACTAGCAAGACCAGAGAGAAGGTGAAGGTGACCACACACATCACAAATCCAGTCTCACATGGCACTATCACAACTTAAGATCATACACATAGACACACAGAGACATACTCGGAGGCTATGATCAGAATTCTACCAAAACGGCAGTGGCCACCACAGCAGACACTCACACAACTGCCTCCACAGGGCACAGCACATGCAACACATTGATCACAGAGTCGGTGTGCCAAACAGTCACAGCCCTTAAGGCCAAACACAATGCCAGACACACTTGTCATAGGTGACTCCATAGTCAGACACACTGACGTCCCGCTCACCAGATCGGTGGAGGAGGTCACAGTAAGCTGCCTATCGGGCACTGGAATCCACCACATAATGCAAGCACTCAGGTCACTCAACTGCAAGTACAAGTCTGACCCAGTCATTATCCATGCTGGTGTGAACGACCTGAGATGTACCTCCCTGGACTACATGGAAAGAGACATAGAGGATCCCTCTGATTATGTAGGCCAGGCAGGTGGTGACCCTGACCTTCAGCAGTATCCTACCTTCACCAAGTATGATGCCACATAAACAGAGACAAGATGATCAGCTGTAATAATTTGCTTAAACTATGGTGTCATTCAAAGGGGTCCAATGTCTGTCTGCCTGGGATGACATGCTGGACAGGCCACGGTGATTTGCAAGGGACGGCTTGCACCTGTCACCCTGGGCTTCCGGATTTCGGATGATGCTCTTGCCACCCCATTGTGCCTTTTTTATGCAAGATTCAGATTCTACACCTACCACCCTAGAACACAGTAAAGGAAAGGCACTAAGGGTAATGCTGCTCAATGCCAGAGGTCTCAACCTCAAGCTGCACACACTGTATGCCCTTCTCAGTCTGTAGCACATTGATATCTGTGCTGTGCCTGAAACCTGGTTCACAGCCTCTAACAGCACCCCGGCACTATCGGGTGTTACCTCATATCATGCGTTCCGGCACCAGAATCCGGACAACACCAAGAAGGATGGTGGGTGTCCATATTCATCAAGGACACCCTCACCTCATGGTTGGTGGCAACACACGATGCATCGGAGACCATCCAGGTGCCAGTGACCGTAGGCAAGACTGCTCTGCAGTTTGTAGCATGTTACATGCCACCCTCTCAAACTCAGGTACCTCACACAGCTATCCTGCAAACACTGCAGGGGATAAATGTATCTCCTAACACCATCCTACTGGGTGATTCCAACTATCCACATATAGACTGGGATCACTAAGCAAGCCACAACACTGTAACACAAAGGTTCCAAGAGTTCATACACTCAAATGTCATGGAACAACTGGTTACCATCCCCACAAGTGGAGACAACATACTAGAACTCATCATCATGAACATGGGGTCACACTGTTCAACACCAGAAGTATACCCATCATTGGTGAGATCTGATCATGGACTACTCTCAGTGGGAGTCCACATCTCACACACAATCACTAACATGGGGTCACACTGTTCAACACCAGAAGTATACCCATCATTGGTGAGATCAGATCATGGACTACTCTCAGTGGGAGTCCACATCCCACACACACCCCAGATAGAAAAACAAACAGTGAAGACCTTCTCAAATGCCGACTTCACATTTCTAAGGACTGGTGTGGTCTCTTTCAAGGCCCCCAAGCCAGCGGACACCATTACCCAAGCCACTGTATCACTTACAAATGCCTTCTACCAGCACCTACAGGACTGCATGGATCAGGCAATCCCAGACAAAACAAAGACTCTTTGTACCACAGGCAAGCATCCGGTCTGGGGGACCCTAGCCATAAACAAGCTCTACAACACAAGGAAGGAGCTACTACGAGATAGAGCGTAATCAGTAGGAGGGAAGACACCCCTGCTCATTGTGAGTAAGACACTGAGTTCCCCCATACAATCATCCGAGGCAAGTTTTGCGAGTAAACCCACTCAGGACTCAAGGGACAATCATGAGGCCTTTTTTACCTATGTGTGAAACCTGAGAGGGAACTCCCAGATATGCTCAGAATTAGTTCGGAATGATGTAGATATCACTGCACCTACAGACATTGCCAACATACTGGCTGTCAGGTTCAGTGCAGATTTCTCCTCCCCAACTGGAGGAGTATCTACACCAGAGGATTGTAGCCCCCCAAACATCTCCAATGCTGGGGTGGGAACTGCTCTATCCAAGGCGGAAAACACTTTATCCATGGGACCAGATGGTGTCCCCAGTTGTGTGCTCCATGAACTCAATGAGTAATTACACCTGCAGTTAGGGCAGCTGTTTAATCTTAGCCTCACCTCAGGATATGTGCCCAAGGAGTGGCATACGGCAATGGTGGACCCACTTCACAAAGGAGGTGCCTCCACCAACCCCGGATACTACCATCCCATCAGCTTGACAAGCCTGTTCTGCTAAGCTATGGAGAGGATCATAATGGGAATTATAAATGAAGACATAGGGGACCTACAGACATTGGATCCAATCCACTTTGTCAAGGGCAGATCATGCCTTTTAAACTTGGTCGACTTTTTCAAGACAGTCACCCAGGCCATTGACGTGGGCAAGGCAGTCCACACAGCCTACCTTGACCTGGCAAAGGCTTTCGACACAATCCCCACTCAGGTATCATTGAAAACATCACCAGCTTAATTGTGAACCCATACATCACAGCATGGGTTGCAAACTGGCTAAGTGACAGCACACACAGGGTCAAAGTTGCTGGTGCTATGTCACACTCCAGAGCTGTCACAAGTGGTGTCCCACAGGGCTCAGTCCTGGGCCCACATTTGTTCAGCATCTACTTTTCAGAACTACAAGCAAACACAGGAGGATTATGGCTGACAAAGTTTGAAGATGACTGCAAACTGGGAAGCATAGTTGGAAACCCATCTGACACAGACATCCTTCAGAAGGGTCTCATAGACAAGGATAACTGGTGCCAGAGCCGTGGCCTTACATTAAACACTAAACAATGCATAGCCATACCCTTCAGGAAGAACAAGATTACCACTAGTTCCCATCTAGGTGGCAATCCTCTAAGCACAGAGGAGGTTATCAGGGACCTGGGCACCCAGGTTGACAGTAACCTTTTGTTTGACACTCACATTGCCAGGGTAGTTTGGAAGACGTTCTACATTGGCCACCTCATCATGCAGGGATTCGCATCTAGATCAGGGGAGGTCATTGTTCCCCTGTACTCATCACTCATCAGACCAATGATTGCATACAATGCCCCATTCAGAATGTATCTGACCCAACACCTGCGGCAATTGGATGGGCCCACAAATTCCTCAACAGGAGGTGAAAGGGTCTCAAACATATTTCTTATGCTGCCAGACTGAAGGAATTCCTGCTGTATTCAGTTGCTTACCATCTGCTCAGAGGTGACCTGTGCCTGACATACAAGGCTATGTCCATCCCAGAATTACTGAACATGCTTCACCTCAAGACCTCTACATCCATCAGGACTACAAAGGCAGGAGACTTAAACCTCAACACAGATATTAATAGGATGTGCTGGAGGGACAGATTCATCACCCAGAGAGTCCCTATGCTGTGGAACAACATCCTGGTACATGTGAGGCTGAGCACCTCACTGGCTTTGTTCAAGTGAGATCTTGACCAATGGATTGGAGATTGCAGGTATACCCCAGGGATAACCTCAGTATCACTGCTTGACAGAGGCACAGCAAAATAATGGGCATATTATCCATCAAATTGAAGGGGTGGCAGAAGCCACAAAACTCTGGGCTAGGCTTATAAATGCCCTAGGGCAGATAGCCTAGTATGAACCTGTGAACCTGTGAACATAGGCCTGGGGCAGTTGCTGCTATTAGGACAGTGGTCTGCAGCAAGCTATATAGTAGTAGTCAGTTTTAGCCATTGGTTTTTGACCATGGCTATTCCATGTTGCTTCTTGTTGTGGTACAAACATGGGTGTGTGGTTATCCATGCCATTTATTGCTAGTCACCCTCATTTTTATCTGGTTGCATGTTTTTGCACATGTACATCACTGTATGAGGTGTGACCTGGTAGTGTCAGGGTGCTGCTGTGGGCTTTGACCCTGTTTTTTATTACAGCACTGATATCTACATTCTCTATACTGTGTGTGTTTACACTGCACGCATCTTGATGTTTATACTTCTGGCATTGGGTAGCATTACATCTAGGTTCCTATCCCTTGTGGTACCCATGAGGTGGGTTTGTGTTTTTGTGGTTTATGATTGTTGAGGGTGGATGTTAGTTGGGGTCCTCAGGTGTGCATATGGTACATGATATTACATTACTTAACACATGGCATTCATGCCTCAGGTGGTGCTGCAGGGCTGCCTCTGTCAGATGCACATACTACACTCCCTGTACATGTTTGGAAGCAGGTTGTGTCATGTTAGGCATCCCTGTTACTGTATGAGTGAGTCAGAGCGGTATCAGTCCCAGTGTTCCTACTGACCAAGTGTATGTGCTATGCGTTGCCTCTTTGCCAAGGCCAGGGCATACTGGGCACGCCTCCTTCTGCCTACTGGGACAAGGTCAGGTTGTTCCTCCTCCGAGTCACCTCCTGCCTGTGGTGGCCTTGGCAATGGTGGGGATGTTTGGCCCAGCCCTGTGCTGGTCCTGCTGCAGCTGTTTCCAGGATCATATTATGTAGCATAGCACATATCATGATCATTTGGGTACATGTAGTTGGTGTGTACTGCAAGGCTCCACCAGATGTGTCCAGACACGGAACCGTGATTTGAGCAGCCCAAACACATGCTCTATGACATTACGTGTTTGTGCGTGTGCCTCATTATGGCGTTCCTGTTCAGGTGTGTGTGCATTTCTGATGGGTGTCATCAGCCACGGCTCAAGTGCATAACCTGCATCCCCCACTAGGTGTCCGTGTGGGAAGTCCCCATTGGCAAATGATTGGTACAGCTGCGTCAGATGCCAGATATGGGAATCGTGGTAGCTCCCAGGGCAGCCAGCACACACATTCATTATTATGCCCTGGGCATCACACACGACCTGGCAGTTGATGGAGGGGTATCCCTTGCGGTTAATGTAGGCTCTACCCTGCTCACCGGCTGGTGCTTTGATGTGTATGTGCGTGCAGTCTATTGCACCCAGCACCTCAGGGTAACCCGCTATTTGCTGGGAGAGACGCATATTGCTGGCCATAACCTCACGGTCATTAGGGACATATATATGATCACTGACATGTGCTGACATGGCATCCAGGAACTGGTGCAGTACTCTGGAGGCTGATGCCTGTGATATCTCCATCATATCACCAGTTGGTCTCTGGAAGGTACCTGTTGCTAGTATTCTTAGGCCAACACATACCTTGGTTTCCACTGGGATGGGTTCCCCTCTGTTGGTTCTGTGTGTGAGATGTGGCCTGCACAGCTCAACAATCTGCTGCAGAAGGTCTCTGTCCACTCTGTAGCGCTCTACTATCTCCAGCTCATGTAACCCATGGTAGGTGACCCTGGGCCTGTATACTCTTCTCCTTCTACTCACTCTGGGTTGTCTGTCAGCATCTGCATTGTCACCACCCTCAGCAATTCGCCTATGCCTGATTATAATAGCTATGGCAGCTCCTAGCATTTCTGCTCTGAGTTCAGCTTTTTTCAGTTTTCAATTCTGATAGCTTAGTTTCTGGCAGTATCTCTTGTGAGAAACAGCCTGCACTGCTCTTTGCAGTGTTTTAAGTGCTGGGTTGGGCTTCTAGTCTGCCAGTGTAATTGCCTGCTTCTAATTGTTTCCACCAATTAACTCCAGCAGTATCTTCTGGCAATTTCCCTGTATTTTAGTTGTTTCCTGTTTCCTCTCTGTTTCCTGAGGAGGAGCAATGTGCACACCAGCTTAAACATGCTCACAGCCACTTAAACGCGCACACACACCTCTACATGGTGTTACACACGCGCAGACATCCTTACACGGTGTGAGCTTGGCTGATTCATGTTAAAGCGCGTGCACACTGCCTTACACACGTGCACACCCGCGCAAACCGTTGTAGACGGTTTGCAACACGCTCCCAAATGTTGAACCTGCCTTACACGCGCGCACACGCGCGCATGCACGTATTTCAAGAAACTTTGAGTGTATGGATAGCGTAGACCCTCAATTTCTTGACTTTCCTAGTGTTCTGTTGGGACACACCTCCCTCCCTGATGTCTGTCTGTCATCTCTTACCTTACATTGCCCTCCAATCTGGTACATTTATTGCTATCCTCCCCCCCCCCGTGATGTCACCTACCTCTTACTCTGTTCCTCCCCCTTCTCTAACTCTTACACTACTCAGAAAGTGCTCATTACCTATGTGGCAGTGTGATTCAGTATTGTAACCCTCATTTACATAGGATTGCCTAGTAATGACTAGTTACATGTCTTACACGGAGCTTCCCCCCCTTGACAACCACTAAACGGAGGACATATTGTTTTTAGTCTGCAAGTCCCTCCATTGACATTCCATGTAATACATAAATCCCACAGTTGTGGGCTTATAAGCTTCGGTTTTCAGTTTTAGGTAGCGCACCCGTTTGCTGGTGTGCGCTGCAGTTAAACCCAGAAATCCCGTGAAAAAAAAAAGTTATATAACTTATTTTTGCAACCGTTTTTCATGCCAATGGCCACATATTTGGCCATTGGCATGCTTAATGAAACATATGCACCCTTTATTTGGAGCTGACATAGCTCCGTTTTTAATTTTGCAGAAATGTACTCAGTTGTCAGCTGAGTACATTTCTGCAGCTAACACGTCCGTTACACGGACTGGTTTCGGCTTCGTGGATCGCTCAAATACCTCATTTGCATACCTTTAAGCTGCAAATGAGGTATTGAGCATTTCCACGCCCAGTCCGTGTAAGAGACGTGTTAGCTGTCTCTTACATGGAGATTTGGGCTGTTCCTGAATCGGGAGGCTTACACGGAGGCTTACACTACTCTTGAACTCCGTGTAAGCCTTCCTGAATCTGGCCCAATCTCTTTTTCATTATTTCTAATAATAGCTTGCACAATAGCTAGCCCACAGTTATCAAATGCATTGACTAACTCTTTATGAAAATCACTGTCTTTGATTACATTGTTAGGATACTTGTGTATCGTTAGACCCTTAGGCACTAGTCGATTAGTCAAACATTCATTTAGGTACATATTATCTAAATTTAGACTTCGGTACCTATACAAAGATGTCTCGAGTGCCCCCATAGAGTCTTGAAAGTTAAAGTTCCTTTCATTCGCCTGAACGTGACTTCCGTGAGTGGCGAGAGAAGGTATGTCCTTGTACCACTCTTGAAACGTGGAAACCGGTACATGGTTGAGCCCCATTTCTTCTGGAGACCTCAAACCCTGCTCGTTCCCTGTTTGTAAGAGAACCGGCATTCTCTGAAAGTCCGTCGAGGTTGGATGACGTCCGTCGCCAGGAAGTGGTAATCCTCTACGGTCTAAAGAGCCAGCGATAACTGGCAAGTCCTGACTGTCCAAGTTAACGTTGTGAACAGGTTTCGATAAAGCCTGCTGCAAACCCTTCCCTAAGGGCACAAGAATATCAATCAGTTGACTTAGTTGTCCAGTAAGTTTACGTATTTCGCCCACTTCAGAGCGAAATGAAGTAGTACGGATATTGGCTGTAGAAGTTTCCCCCAAATCCTCCATAGTAGCACAAAACACCAAAAAAGAGGAGGATAAGCTGGTAAAACAGCGACAAAGTAATACCAAAACCAGCACCAGGGAAAAAAGCCAATGAATATCCAATAGATACCAAGTAATTCTTGAACAAAGACACTCCTAGATGTAGGAAACTCTCCTTTATTAACGCAGACAGTTCTCTCAGTTCAACACGTTTTCGTTGCTGGATGCAACTTCTTCAGATAACATAAAGAAAATTTCACGTTGCTTGAATACATTAAGTAACCAGCCCTCTGGTAAAACAATTAACCAATTAAAGCAACAAGCCCTAAAAATTCTGTACTATAGTGCTATATTTAAATCTACTGAGCACTGAAATAGCATATGTTACAATTAAAATAATATGTAAAATATCTTGATTAAATACAAAAAAAACATTTTAATGTATAAAACATACAATGATGTATCAAAATTTTAATTAAAATCGAACAATTCCCATATGTTCGTGTTAAAAAATGTGTGTGTAAAATAAAGGAGGGGGCATGGTTATCATGGACCAGGTTTTGTATGAAGGTAAAATGAACAGCATACTTAATAATCAGTCCAGATATAGCATAGTTTCACTCAATGAAATTAATATAGCTTATAAAAAAATTGATTTAGCTACAAAACACCTCCTGGACACAGGTGTTATAGACCAAAGTACTTATGTCTTTTTACACAATGCAGAACCGAGGGTACCTTCCATTTTTGGAGTACCCAAGGTCCACAAAAACATGCACGACCCTCCTTTAAGACCCATTGTTGCAGCCCAGGGTTCAAAGATCTCCACTATTTCTAAGTTCCTGGATCACCAGTTCAAGAAATTGTGGCCTAAAACTAACCACCTTCTCAAAGATTCGTGGGAATTTTTGAAACAAGTAACCCCTGATTTAATGGTACCTAATCTAAAATTTCTAACCATAGATGTAGTGGACCTGTTTTCGGTAATTCCACATGAAACAGGTCTGCTATGGTTAGACGAAGCACTTACATCTTGTCCTAAAGCCAACAATCGGGACAATTTCTTGATTATGAATCTTATGAAACTAGTATTGCATTACAATTTTATTTACTTTGCAGGTGAATATTACAAGCAAACTTCTGGGGTTGCTATGGGGGCCAACTGTGCCCCCACATATGCATTATTCTCTCTATTTGGGAGAGTAAATATGTACTTAATAGTCCTTACAAACAATATTGGGTCGCTTATTACAGGTTTCTTGACGACATCTGTATTTTTTGGACAGGACCAGATAACCTCATTCAGGAATTTATGGAGTATTTGGCCTCTACGACAGATTTTCTTACATTTACATACCAAATTCATGAGAACAGGGTAGAATACTTGGATGTCCTGCTTAGTGTAGACAGAGAAGGAGGGTTTAAATCTACTGTCTATAGAAAGCCTACATTCTCCAACAGTTACATTCACTTTAAAAGTTTACATCCTATGTATCAAAAAAGGGGCATCGTCAAGGGGCAATTCGTCAGAATATCACGGATGACCTCTGACGATGAAGAATTCTTGTTAGAATGCCAAAAATTGAGTACCATGTTTCGGGACAGGGGCTATCTGGAGGATTTTATTAACAACATCAGGGACCAGGTGACGGCTGGTAGAAGGGACAGATATACCCCGGTACTAGGTTCAGGAATTGTTTCTCAGGGCCAGGACACAAACGACAACAATTTAGAATTCCAGCAAGCCTTTATTACACAATACAGTACCAATTCTAGTTACATCAGGGATATTATCTCCCAGGAGTGGGATACATTTTTGGAAATTACTGATTTGCCCAATTTGCATGGTAAAAGAATGAGAACAGTTTATCGTAAAGGGAAAAACATAAAAAGTATGTTAGAACATGGTCCTATTCAGAATAAATCTGCACGTACACGTAAGGGTACCTATAGATGTGGGACTTGTGTACAATGTTCCCACATCTTACATGATGAACAAGTAACCCTTTCAGCTCTGAATAGAGTGATTAAAGCTAGGGCATATTACAATTGTAACAGCCAACGAGTTATATATCTAGCTACATGCACTCAATGTCCAGCATATTATGTGGGCAAAACTGAGCGAAGTCTCAAACGTAGGATTTACGAACATATGTATGATGTACAAAAAGAAAACAACAACAATGCCTTGTACAAACATATATCCACATGCCCCACAGCTAGATACAATTTTTTTGTTTTGGAAAGTATATATAGGGACCCTAGGGGAGGACCATGGCAGGCCAAGCTGGAACAAAGGGAGACCTTTTGGCAAATTTCCCTGGAATCTAATAAAAAAACAGGCTTGAACGACTATATATCCATCAAGCCTATTTTAAAATTAAAGGCTATTTCAGCTTAAATATATATATTTTTTTATATATATTTTTCTTAAATATACACACACATTTTTTAACACGAACATATGGGAATTGTTCGATTTTAATTAAAATTTTGATACATCATTGTATGTTTTATACATTAAAATGTTTTTTTGTATTTAATCAAGATATTTTACATATTATTTTAATTGTAACATATGCTATTTCAGTGCTCAGTAGATTTAAATATAGCACTATAGTACAGAATTTTTAGGGCTTGTTGCTTTAATTGGTTAATTGTTTTACCAGAGGGCTGGTTACTTAATGTATTTAAGCAACGTGAAATTTTCTTTATGTTATCTGAAGAAGTTGCATCCAGCAACGAAAACGTGTTGAACTGAGAGAACTGTCTGCGTTAATAAAGGAGAGTTTCCTACATCTAGGAGTGTTTTTGTTCAAGAATTACTTGGTATCTATTGGATACTCATTGGATTTTTTCCATGGTGCTGGTTTTGGTATTACTCTAAAACCATGTTGTGATGGTGCAAGTAAGTGGTTATCGAGCAGGTAGAGCAGAAGTTGAAGGTGAGTACATTTTTCAAGAATTTTTGAGAGAGGGGAGAAGATGGCAATGGGACGGAAATTGGAGTTGTCAGTGTTGTTATTTCCTTTGTCTAGGTGAAGGATAAAGGCTTTTTTCCAGAGGAGGGGTACGTAAGATTCTTGAATAGAATGGTTTATTAGTATACTACTGTTGTAGCCACACACAAATGGTACTTGGCTGCTACACCTCAAAAAAAAAAAAAACAGGCAAATGACAGTTTGTACATGTGATGAAAGGTGATATTGCCAGCATGGCTAGCTGGAATTTTGTAAATAATTATATGTAATTGGTGAATATCAAAATGATATATACAAGATGCTTGTGTTACAAATGTTTTAGAACTTTATGTCATGTGTTTATCAAACTGCTAGATATTTTTCTAAAGTATCTGAAATTAAATTACTTTATAAGATGCAATAAATAGGCTATCTCTCAGGTTTTCAATGCAGCTAGAGACACAAGGTCTGTACTAGGAAGCTTTCTGTATTGTCCTTGGAGTGAACTGATTGCTACTTTTGAATCATGAAGGAATACAATTTTTTTTATAAGTTCCAGCATCTGACAAAGATCTGAGGAAAAACCCTTGTCTGTATGTTTTTACAGGTAGATGCTAAATGTTGCCAGGTTCTAGCAATGGGGGTCTTGGCCTGGGAACTAGAAGTCAGTTGACCAGAAATTATGTCATTCTGCAAGCTATTCCACTAGTAATATTTTAGATATTAATTTGAGAAGTTTCTTAGTGAGACAGAGCATTCTGCATTCTGTCTTGGACCTGACAACAACAACCATTCACCACATCTGCCTTGCTCTAATAGTAAGTTACTAGGGAATAGCATAATTCTCTTAGATTCAGTCAGGAATTTAGTGAAGCTTAGTTTATATATTTTTCTTTATTTGTGTGAGCCTGTACTGCCATGTTATTTTAAATATTTCCTGTGGTTTTGAACTCTGATGTCACTGTGAATACGCATTTAGTATTGTCTTGTTCTTTTATTATTTATTATTAAATATATTTAAGCCTTTTATTGTGGCTGATCTTTGTAGAAATATGTAAGCTTTGAAAGTACTTGCATATTTATTTGGTGACACTGTGTGGGCCACTCCTAATAGCCTTGCTCTAGGTCAAACTACCAATTGTATTAGTATTAATATTACACAGTAAGATTGGACACCCTTTGTTAAGGACCTTAAAGTAGCTGATAAGTAGTGACTGGTGGCAGTGGAAACTATCCTATAGTCTGGGCAGAAGGGGGCATAGCTAGTAAACCTGTGCCAGCCTTTCCCAGGTGTGTGTGTGTGTGTGTGTGTGTGTGTGTGTGTGTGTGTGTGTGTGTGTGTGTGTGTGTATATGTGTCAGCTACTTAGGCAGGGACATGAAGCACTGGCTGAACAGAGAGGAAGCTGGAGGTTTTGGCTTGGTCACTCACCTGAGATCTCAACTCTATAGCTGTGCCAGTGGGGAGTCTTACTGGGGATCTAGAGGAAGAGGCAGAAATCAGCCCCGGACTGACTGTGGTCTCCATGTGCTTTTAAGGGAAATTGCACTTGCTGCAGAGAGCTGCATCTGAAAATACTGTGGGCAGGATTCACGATGGCTTGCACAGAGTCTAAGAGTCGTGTAAGACTCCATGCAGCCATCGCGATCCAGGAACAGCCCGAAATCCCGTGTAAGAGACCAGCTAAAACGACTCTTACATGGGCAGGGCGTGGATATGCTAATCACCTCACTTGCAGCTGAAAGGCATGCAAATGAGGTAGATTAGCAATCCACGAAGCTGAAACCAGCCCGTGTAAGAGTCGTGTTAGGTGCAGAAATGTACTCAGTTGACAACTGAGTACGTTACTGCAAATAACACAATGGAGCCATGACAGCTCCAAATAAAGTGTGCATAAGTTGCAGTCAGCATGCCAATGGCCAAATATGTGGCCATTGGCACGGTAACCCGATGCAAACATGAAATAAAATTTTTTTTTTCGGCGATCGGTGATGTTTAAACACAGCGCAGCCCCGCGCAAACGGGCTGCACTAAATAACATATAAAAATAAAGGTTTGAAACCCACAAATGTGGGTTTTATGTAATGCATGGTTTTGCAATGCAGGGACTAGCAGACCGAAAACAACATGGCCACTGTCTAGTGGTTTCTAAGGGGGGAAGCTGAGTGTAAGACATGTAACTAAGCATTAATAGGCAATCCTATGTAAATGAGTGGAAGGATAGTGAATCACACTGTCACATAGCAAATGAGCACATTCCGTGTAGTGTAAGAGTTAGATAAGGGGGAGCAACAGAGTAGGAGATAGGTGACATCACAGGGGGGAATGTCAGGAAGAAATCAAGCTCATTGGAGCAAAGTGGTATGTGAAAGATGTCAGTACCTTGTTTGCTAATTAACCATGAGTATGAGTCATCATCTGCAGGTATATAAGCATGCAGTTAACACTTGGATTTTTGTATGGATCTGTTGAAGCTACTTGCGAAAGCGCTTATCCTGTCTTATATTTTTGTATTAAAAGTGGAGATTTTAATTAATTTTTGCATTGTTTGACTTCCTCACTGTCACTCAGTTCCTGGCTTTATTCACTGATTTTAAACTTTTTTCTGTGAACCTGAGTGTTTCCCTGATCCATTGGATTTACTTTGCTACATTATAAAAAGAGGAGTGTCAACAGATAAGCATGGGAAAGTCAAGAAATGGAAGGTGTACACTCTGGCCAACACCAAAGTTTCTTGTTGTGCGTGCATGCATGCGTGTGCGCGCTGGGAGGCTTGAGTAAGGCAGAGTGCGTGCGTGTAAGGCAGAGTAAGCATGTAGGAGCTTGTGTAAAGATCTATTAACCTGTTTGCGCTGGTGTGCGGGTGTTTTAACCCGAATAAGCAGATTCTAGTCCATGTAAGCATGTGTGCGTGCGTGGTAGCCACTGTGAGTGTGTTTTCGCTGGTATGCGTGCTGCTGCCCCCTGAGGAAACAGAGAGGAAAAAGGAAGCAGAAGAAATAGTAGGAAGCTAGCAGGGAATACTGGTAGAGCTAGCAGGTGAAAACAATTAGAAGCAGGCAATTACACAGGCAGAATACTAGCCCAGCCCAGCACTTAAAACACTGCAAACAGCATTGCAGTATGTTTCTCTCAAGAGACACTGCAAGACAGGAGTAAGCTAGTAGAAGTGAAAAATGAAAAAGCTGCACTCAGACCAAACATGCTAGGGGCTGCCATTGCTGTTATAAGGAGACATAGGAGACTTGCTGAGAGTGGTGACAATGCAAATGCTGCCAGACAACCCACAGTGAGGAGACGGTGAAGAGTGTACAAGCCCAGGGTCACCTACCAGGGGTTACATGAGCTGGAGATAGTGGAGCACTATAGAGTGGGCAGAGACCTCCTGCAGCAAATTGTTGAGCTGTGCAGGCCACGCCTCACACACAGAACCAACAGAGGGGAATCCATCCCAGTGGAAACCAAGGTATGTGTTGGCCTAAGAATACTAGCAATAGGTACCTTCCAGAGACCAACTGGTGATATGATGGGGATATCACAGGCATCAGCCTCCAGGGTACTGCACCAGTTCCTGGATGCCATGTCAGCACATGTCAGTGAGCATGTATATTTCCCCAATGCCCGTGAGGTATTGGCCAGCAATATGCGTCTCTTCCATCAAATAGCGGAATACCCTGAGGTAGTGGGTGCAATAGACTGCACGCACATATGCATCAAAGCACCAGCCGGTGAGCGGGGTAGGGCCTACATTAACCACAAGGGCTTCCCCTCCATCAACTGCCAGGTCATGTGTGATGCCCAGGGCATAATAATGAATGTGTGTGCTGGCTGCCCTGGGAGCTACCATGATTCCCATATCTGGCATTTGACGCAGCTGTACCAGACACTTGCCAATGGGGACATCCCACATGGTCACCTAGTGGGGAATGCAGGATATGCACTGGAGCCGTGGCCGATGACACCCATCAGAAACGCACACACACCTGAACAAGAACGCCATAATGAGGCACACGCACAAACACGTAATGTAACAGAGCATGCGTTTGGGCTGCTCAAGTCACAGTTCCGGTGCCTGGACACATCTGGTGGAGCCTTGCAGTACTCACCAACTACGTGTACCCAAATTGTCATGGTATGTGCTATGCTACATAATATGATTCTTCAAAAACAGCTGCAGCAGGACCAGCATAGGGCCAGGACAAACAGCCCCCCACCATTGCCAAGGCCATCACAGGCAGAGCGTGACTCGGAGGAGGAACAACCTGAGCCTGCCCCAGTAGGCAGAAGGAGGCATGCCCAGTATGCCCTGGCCTTGGAAAAGAGGCAACACATAGCACATACACTGGCTCAGTAGGAACCCTGGGAATGATACCCCTCTCTGACTCACTCATATAGTAACAGGGACGCCTAACATGACACAACCTGCTCTCAAACATGTACAGGGAGTGTAGTATGTGCATCCAACAGAGGCAGCCCTGCAGCACCACATGAGGCATGATTGCCATGTGTTAAGCAATGTAACACCATCTAGTATATGCAAACATGAAGACCCTGCCTAACATCCCACCCTCACCAAGCATGATGCCACACTATGAAGACAACAAGATCAAGTACAATAATTGGCTGAAGTATTGCTGTTAGCAAGGGGGAACACATGGCTGACAGCCTGGGCTGACATGCCGAGCAAGACATGATGCCCCACCTGCTAGGGATGGCACGCACCCAGCACACCTGGCTGTGTGGATACTGGCAAAGGCTGTTGTCACCCCCACTGTGCCTTGAATAGGTAAGGCTGGAAACATGAACCCACCACCATAGGTAGCACAAGGGATAACAACCTGGACATAATGCTACCCAACGCCAGAAGTCTAACCTGCAAGGTGCATGCAGACCAAACCCACCACAGCATGGAGAATGGTAATATCTGTTCTGTAACAGAAACATGGGTCAAGGCCCAGAAGAGCACCCTAATACTACCAGGTTATGCCTCATACCATGCTCTACAGCTCCAAAACATGGAACACACGACAATAGGAGTGTGGCTATCAGTAATTGTCAAGGATAAACACACCCCCAGGTTGGTACCACAGCAAGAAGCAGCATGGACTATCCACGGGCAAGTAACACTGGCTCAAACTGTGTCCCTGTTTGAAGCCTGCTACAGACCACACTCACAAACCCAGGTACCCCAGCCAGCCTTCCTGAAGACACTGCAGAGTATGAATGTCTCAACAAATACCAAACAAGGCACACACAAAGTATGACATAGGTGGCAATCCATTATGTATGGAAGAAGTAATCAGGGACCTAGGGACACAAGTGGACGGTAACCTGTCATGTGACACTCACATTGCCAAGGTGGCCAGGAAGACCTGCTATATTGCCCACCTTAATATGAAAGGATGCACATGTAGATCAAGAGAGGTCACTGTGCCCCCATACTCTTCCCTTATCAGGTCCATACATGACAACAATGCCCCAGTTCGGATGTACCTTACCTTACACCTGAGCAGTTAGAAAGATCCCAAATGTACCTCACCAACAGGATAAAGGGTCCAAACATTGGACATCTGCAGCCTGGCTGAAGAAACCACAGCCCAATTCAGAAGCATACTGCACAGTCAGAGGTGATGTATGCCTGATGTGCAAGGCCATGTCCAATCCAGAATGAATGGACATGCTCCACTGCAGAAACCCCAAATCCAGCAGAGACACCACAGTGAGATATCTGAACCTCCACACATAGATAAATAGGATGTGCTGGAGGGACAGATCCATAACCCAGAGGCTCCTGACACTCTGGAAAATCCCAGTCCATGATAGGCTGAGCTCCACACTCAAACTCAACAAGAGAAATCTGGTGAAGTGCATGGGAGATAGTAGGTGTACACTGGGGGCCATCCCTGTGTCACATCTAGTAAAGTAAACCCTACATGGGCATAATATGCACATTGCAAGGGGTGTCGAAACTCACACACAGTCTGCCCGTGCTCAAACAAGGCCAGGACAGATAGCCTAGTATGAACCTATGAACCTATGGTGATACAAATTGTGCAGGACACAAAGGATTATCACACAGCTGTCCTACCTGATGGTAGGAACCATGGTGATAATCCACAGATATGCTCTGCAGCACTCTAATATCGCAAACAATACACCATATCCACACACATTACCAACATCCTACCTAACAGATTCCTTGCAAACTCCCCACCAGCACCTAACTGCCAAATATCTATCCCAGCAGAGTGCTGGCCCCCTGACATTGCAGATGCTGAGGTAACAGCCAGCATCCACAAAGCACAGCACACAGCATCAATGGCACCAGATGGTATCCTGGGTTGTGTCCAACAAGTACTAAGAATGGAACAGCAAATAGCAGTACTGCGCACTATCAGTCCTACCACAGGATATGTACCCAAAGAGCAGTGTACAGCAACAGTGGTCCCTCACCACAAAGGGGGTGCCTGAATGGATACTGCAAACTATCACCCCTCAACCCCGACTAGGTTGGCAAAGTAATGGAGAGGATGATCATGGATCCCAGGAATAACGAGATTGGGTACCTACAGACATTGGACCCTACCCAGTGTGGCTGTCATAGGGCAGATCCTGCCCCTTACACATGTCTGACTCATGTGAAATGCGCACCAAGGCCAATGATGTGGGGAATGTGGATCACACAGCCTATCTGGACCTTGCTAAACCCTTCCATACAATACCCTAGTTGGCGGTACAGATAAGCTCACCAGCCTAACTATAAACCCCTATGCAAGTAGATGGGTTGCAAACCAGCTCAAGGACAGAACTGACCTGGTCAGACATGCTGCAGCCATGGCAGACTGCAAACCAGGTACAACTGGCATCCCACAAGGCATGGTCCTGGGACCTCTCTTGTATGCTATATATGTCACATAGGTACAGTTCAACATGGAAGGACTCTGTCTGAACAGGTTCGCAGAGGACTACAAACTGCCCACCATATCAGACCCTCCAGCTGACACAAGCAACCTACAAAAGGCACACATAGAAACAGACAAGTGGTGCCACAGCCATGTCAACAAGCTAAATGCAGAATAGTGTATAGTTATCCCCTGTGGAAACACAGTACATGGCCAGAAATTACCACATAGGTGTTAACCCAGTAAGTACATCAGGAGCAATAAGAGACCTGGGGACACAAGGTGATAGATATCCTGCATGTGACAACCATGTGTCTGTAGTGGTTACAGAAACATACCATATACCCACCTAATCATGAAGGTAAGCACAGCTCGGTCAGGGTAGGTCAATGTGCCTCTCCAGTCATCCATCAGCAGCCTCACAATTGCGTACAATGGCCCTTCAGGGATGTACCTTAGCAGACACCTGCAACTGGAAAGACCCCACAAATACCCCACCAGGAGGATCGCAGAGCTGCAATAGATGCCATGTGTCACCTGATTAAACAAACTGCAGCTCCACACAGTGCCATACCGCCTGGCTGGAGGTGAACTGTGCCTGATGTATAGAGCCATAACCAAGCTGGTATCAATGGACATTTGGCACCATGTAAAATCTGAATGCTGGTGACCTATGCACCTAACAGGCCTGAACCCCAGCACAGACATAAACAGTACATGCTGTACCGATTGGTCCATAACCCAGAAGCTCACTCCACTCACGACTAAACTCCCACTACAGGTTATCCAGGGAGTCCCTCATTGACTGTCATCCAGAGGAATCATGACTGGATGGGAGATGGTAGGTGTACCCTGGATATCACCTGTATGTCACGGGTAGACAGAGGCACAGCACACTAACCATGACATATGTCATGGCAAACACCAGTAAATGTGTGTTGAAGGCAAACACTCTCTGACTAGCATTACAAATGGACTAGGGCACATGGCCATTGTTTGTCACTGTCCACACAAGTTGTGGAATACATTAACAATGTCAGACAATCATGTACTATGCTGTCCATATCTGAACAAAATGCAACATGGTCATATCTGCACAACTGGCCCTCAACCAGTCTGGTGTGCTCACTATAAATATTACAAGCAGTGATAGGACTGAAACTGATTATACTGTCCACCACAGTGAAAGTACTGCACCAGTACACTATACGACAATACAACTGTTTGGTCAGTAGGAAAGGATGTTGACAACTGTATGCAACCTATTCCATGGCGACCCTGCAGGCACAGCATAATGCCTGTTAGGTTCAGACACAAAGCAGTTGGGCAGTAAGAACACAACCTGATGTCCAACACTCAACTGTACATGTGATATATAGATGGCGTCCACACACAAACACAAATGTGGTGGTCCACAGATCCCAACATAAGGAAAGGTCACACTGGGCATGCTTGCACACTTAGATAAATGAGATGTGTCAGTCAAGAAGCCATAGAAACTGTGAACTGGGCATGCTCACACACTTAGGCCATGTCACAGTTCAGCAGTTGCACACACATATCTGGCATTTGTATGTGTTAACACAGGAACCTCCCACAATACAAAAATCTGCCCAGTGGACACAGTGAAATTACAACAGAGACATAAGTAAAGTACTGGATCCCACTCATATGCAATCTTCCACAGTGCACAAGTTGTTTATAGAGATAGGGAAGGCTATGGCAATAAAGACTCACAAACAGTATATGAGCAACAGATACTTGCATCTGACAGGTAAACATATGGCAGTAGAGTGCAATACTAGACTGTTGTCCCTAGGGAATACAGAAGGCTATCCACAGTGTATTTGGCATCTGCCTCCACAGTACAGTAGGCCACTGTGCCTGTGCAAAGTTAATGTATAGATATGCTCTCCCCTGTACTGATGGATAGTAACAGATGTACATACCTCTTCATACATAATGATGTCAGCACACTATACATATGTCAGGAGCAGAAATGATACCCAGTAATTTGAATAGCGCACTCTGCTACTGCGTCTCTCACAAGTGTCATAACATAGGTAGGGATATGAATCCTGCAAGTGCTGAATGTGTGTGGGGGAGTAATGTGTGCAATTCCATGTGTAAGAGAAATGTTCCTTTTGGCAACTAGTACAACACAACACATGCTACATATTCCACTGTCTAAACACTGATGATGTCAGCACCCTATAAGTACAGCAGGAGAAAGCAATCCTCCCAGTAATGCAAATAGTATGCTCTGCTATTGTGTCTCTCACAAGTGTCATAACATAGTTAGGTAGGGGTTTGAATCCTGCAAGTGTTCAGTGTGTGTGTGACTGTGTGGGGGGGAGTAGTGTGTGTGCAATTCTAAGTGTAAGAGAAATGTCCCTTTTGGCAACTATTACTACACAACACATGCTGCATATTCTAAACACTGATGATGTCAGCACCCTATAAGTACAGCAGGAGAAAGCAATCCTCCCAGTAATGCAAATAGTGCGCTCTACTACTGCGTTTCTCATAAGTGTCATAACATAGTTAGGTAGGGGGTTTGAATCCTGCAAGTGCTCAGTGTGGGGGTGGGGGGAGTAGTGTGTGTGCAATTCTATGTGTAAGAGAAATTACCCTTTTGGCAACTATTACTACACAACACATGCTGCATATTCCACTGTCTAAACACTGATGATGTCAGCACCCTATAAGTACAGCAGGAGAAAGAAATCCACCTAGTAATGCAAATAGCGTGCTCTGCTACTGCGTCTCTCACAAGTGTCATAACATAGTTAGATAGAGGTTTGTATCCTACAAACGCCATGTGTATTTTTGTCACACAGTTTGTCCATGTGTGTGGGGTGTTGTTCCCAATATTGCACAACATACATTATATCAGTAATGTCAATGCACACATGATATATGTGTGTGCCACCTACACATATGTACCTGTGAACTGCAATAGTTCCCATGTCCGAAGCCTGCCTCATGTGAATACATGAAATATGCATCAGACAACTGTATGACTGTGGTGTTCTGCGCAGGGGCTGCATGTGGTATGTGACTATACAGTGTGAGTTGTAGATGGTGTCATCCCACCAGCGAGGGATACATGACTGGTCTGGAGCATATAGTCCACATGTTGGTGATGAACAGGTGCAGCATGTTGTCACCTCTTGTGGGAGTGGTAACAAGTTGTTCCATAGCAATGCAGGGAATGAATGCTAAGAACCCTTCAGATAGGGTCTTGGAGCTAGAGTAATGCTCACACTCTATGTTTGGGTAGTCGCAGTCCACCCATATAATGATGTTTTTAAAGACCGTCATATTCCCAGTGTTGTCAGGAAGGCCAAGTGGGTTTCCTGGGTATGGGAGGGTGGTGTGTGCCAGGCTATGAACCTGAAGGCAGTCTAACCCACTGTTTGTTGCACATGGATAGGCTCTGATGCTTTGTGCTGTGCCACCAACCTGGGGGGTGTGTGTATCTGAGGTGCCTTTGGATACATCCCCCTTGTTCTGGTTTGGTGCATGTGTAGGGGATGACAAGCATGGTATGATGAATGACCTGGCAGTGATGGTGTGCACCTGGGAGCCTTGTACCAGGAGTCTGTTACTGCATGGATATTGCTGTACCCCATGCTAAGGACAGTTTACACTGCATGCATCTTGAGGTTTACACTGCTGCTGTTGAGTAGCATTTCTATTAGTGTCCTATCCCATGTGATACCTGTGTAGGTGGCTATGTAACGTCAGCCTTGCATACAAAGGCACTATGTGTGTAGCAGCAGCCTCTGCCAATATACAACGGCCCATGGGTGACAGGTGCAAGCTGTCCCAAGCAAAGCAATGTGGCTTGTCCAGCATGTAGTCCCACACTGACAGGCATTGGATCCCCTTTGAATATCACCGAAACATACGTTAATTTCAGAAACTGATCATCCTGTCTACATATTGTGGCAGCATTCTTGGTGAGGGTAAGATGCTACTCAAGGTCAGGGTCATACCAGCCTGTGCCACAAGCTCAGACAGCCCCTCTATGTCCCCTAACATGTAGTCCAGGGAGGTGCGTCAGAGGTCATACACACTGGCACAGACAATGACTGAGTCATACTTGTACATGCCTTGGAGTGACCGGTATGCTTGTGTTATGTGGTGGATCATAGTGCCCGATGGGCATCTCAGCGTGACCTTCACCTTGTTCAGCCTGGTGAGCAGGACCTCAGTGTACCTGACGATAGAGGTACCTCATACAACTGTAGCAGGTGTGTTGTCAAGCCATATGGCCTGTGACTGTTTGGCACACAGGCTTTGTGAGCTATGTGTTGCACGTGCTCTGCTCTGGCTTAACGTTTGCTTGTGTGTCTGCTTTGCAGGTGTCAGCTGCTCAGGCAGGATGCTATTCTGAGAGCCCAATAATGTACCTGTGTGTTTCTGTGTTTGGATTGCGGTCGTGGCAGGTCTATGGGAGACTGGTACTGTATTCACTGTAGTATCCCACTCCACCTGACAGGGAATGCCAGTGCTGAGTTAAGAGAGCTTAGCCCCCAGTTTGGCTATGTGGTTGCATCTCTCACATGTGTTGTAAGTGTATGGGAAGGGGAGAGGGTTGTCTGTGTACACGAGGCAGCTGTAACATTGCCACATGACTCACAGATTCACCAACTGGACCTGAGAGTAGATTGACAGGTGACCTTTGCACATGCTACCATAGCGTTGTGAATCCCATACTAAGTAACGACACATAGGGCCAATGGGGAACAAGGTACTCAAGTTGAGTATTTGAGGGTGTAGTGCTCCTGATTTGTTAGTGCTGGCATATATGAATGCAAATGCGAGGTAATTCATATGCAATGTGTTACAGGCAAGCTACATGCAAACAGGACAAACAGTGACGTTCTGTCAAGTGAGACATGGACATCAGTACAGTAAGCAATACAGATGTCACTAGGGATCCACAGAGGCACTGTAAATCTGCACTGCAGGTGGAATCAGTGTTCCAGGAACATAACAAGCAAACATGCATACAAACAAAGCTACAGTCAGCAGGCCTGTATGTAGACTATGCTACAACAAACAACGTGTACGACTTCCAGTAGGTAACAGTGCATATATGCAGGCACTATAAGCCTGTACCCAGACATTCACAGGTCAGACAGGCTGGGTCCAGCCACACCCCCCACAAGTGTATAGACCACATACCTTCGTAATGTTGAATAACTGGCCTGATACCCAAGTGCTCATACCTGCTGTAATAATACACATGTCAAATAACAGACACTGAGCCCTCACTCAGCAGTTCCAGACTTAGTATGATGTATGCTACCTGTCCTGGCACCACAGTATCTATGACATGTATGGAGACCCTCTCTCCTGTCATAGTTAGTTCTGTGTTTTGGTGCTGCCATGCATGGTATGAGGTGTGACCTTGTAGTGCTAGTGTGCTCTTGTGAGCCTTGAACCTGCTGTGTAGTACTGCAAAGATATCAACATTCTCAAACATCCTCATTGCAGAGTCGAGTGTGGACAGCATGCAACTTGCAGTTGACATGACCATCATTGAGTATCAATATGTACATTTTCGTATCCCCTGTGCTACCTATGTAGGTGGCCATCCCTTGACAGCCTCACCACCAGTATGCAAAGATGTGCAGACAGTACACTGTGGTAATTACTATGGGTGTACAAAACAATACAATGACATTCATACTGTAACTGCATCAGGCATGCTGGTATATACCCACAATGATATCATTACACTGTACTGTTGTCAACATCATACTATTACAACACTTCTATGTAGTCACCCTGTGCATCAGCACCATGTTAACCTGTTCCTGCACCGATTTTACAGATTTCAGGAGGTGGCACAGTTTCATCATATGCACAGGGTGTGTACCTGGTATGCCTGAGTCTGCCACTGATACAACTAATTGACATGTCTGTGTGTTTGTGTTGGTGAGGGACAGCAGTACAAGATGGGGCAATGTTGATGCAGTGTGTGCGTGTATGCGGTAGCCCTAGGTGTTATCACTTTGCATGTGTGTATGCATGCACACAGTCCCACCTCATGGCTGCCATATACAGGTGTTTGTGGACAGCCACAGACTGTACCTGCCAGGTCATACAGATCACTGTCTGTGGCCATGGACATGGTACCTGTACCTGGCAGGGGTGCTACGGACCGTATCAGGTACTAAGCCAGACTGAGTACTGTCATCAGAAGCAGGTGGTTGGTGACTGGAGACAGGTCCCTGTTAGGACTGTCCAGCGCCACGTGCACTTGGTCTCCTGGGGCGGTCTGATGACAGCACAGACCCAGCATTGCTGGGGCTGCTGCTGGCACTATGTGAGCGGCCGTGGGCCTGTTGTCGTCTGCGACAGCTGCCAGCTGCTGCTGTTGCTGGCATACGGCCACGTCAATGCCTCAACTGTCCACCATTGCCCTGGCTCATGGACATGTAGTTGTGGAACAGATCTAATGTGTCCCCCCAACATCTGTCAATGACCTCAGTGAAGTTACAGATGGCAGCCGCAACATCACGCATACTATCACTCATAGCTGTGCGACATGCTCCCAGCTCCCTCAGACCCTGTCTGGTGTACCGTTCCATACGTGACTGTGCCTGCATTACAGCCCGAAACATAGCTGAGGTTGAAAGACCTCTGTGGGCATGTCTGACAGGGGTGGTACGCCCACGGATGCTCCCATGAGAACCCCTGGACATCTGCCTGTGTGGTACCATGTCAGGACCCTGGCCATGGCTGCTGTGTGGGGATGCATGTGCCACCGATACCACATTACCCTGGTCAATGCCCACTGTATCCTGTCCATCACCTAGGGACATTGGTGACAAAGGATGTATTGGTAGGATGACTGTGCGCATTGATGGGGTCGACAGCTGTGTAGTGTCAATTGGCTGACCAATGATGGACCCTGGCACACCTACCTGTGCCATTACACAGGTATCATCATTATCACTATCCACAGCAGCTGATTCAGGTTCCCTGCTGCACAACACCAGAGCAGCACCAGATCCTGTGAGAGTAAGACAGGAAACACAGTTTACAATATGTACACAATGTCACCACTGATACACACATGCACATATGCACACATGCACACATGGGCACATGCACACATGCACACATGGGCACATGCACACATGCACACATGCACACATGCACATATGGGCACATGCACACATGAGCACATGCACACATGCACACATGTACACATGGGCACATGCACACATGGGCACATGCACACATGGGCACATGCACACATGCACACATGGGCACATGCACACATGCACACATGGGCACATGCACACATGCACACATGGGCACATGCACACATGCACACATGCACACATGGGCACATGCACACATGCGCACATGGGCACATGCACACATGGGCACATGCACAAATACAAACATGCACACATGCACACATGGGCACATGCACACATGGGCACATGCACACATGCACACATGCACACATGCACACATGGGCACATGGGCACATGCACACATGGGCACATGCACACATGCATACATGCACACATGCACACACCTCAGTATATGAGATATCAACACACAGACACAAACACACCTGCAATCAAACACATAGCACTACTGCTTCAGCCTATTATTACTGTATCAAGAGTATTGAAGGTAATGGTATTACACACTCACCAGCATGGATAGGCTGCCTTGCTTTTACACCAGAGGGACCTGCAGAAAAGAGACATTTATTGTCAGTAGGCACAACTGTGCCATTGATACTGTGGGCATGATACAGTTCAGTAGTGCAACAGTTAGCTTCCACAGGTGTACTGCTGATATTGAGAATATCACTCTTGCACAATAATTACCAAGATTACAGCTACAAAACAAGGAAACACCTCACGCATGCATAACCTAACAGTGTACAGAAAGGTCAACTATACACATGGCATGTTACCTGCATGCTCCGTGTCCTGCTGCTGTGTGGCTCCAGCCTCCATTACACATGTATACTGCTGCTGTTGCTGTTGGGCTGGAGCCACAACACTTAGGAGTAGTCCCTCCAGTCTGGTGAGGGGGAGATGTCTAGACACCCCACCACCTGTGGAAGCTGCTGCCTGTGGATATCTGATGCACGCTGACGGACATTTCTAATTAAATCACTGCAGTGATGGCGTACCTGCTCATATGTCCGGTTATGTGTGCCTATGTCATTTACCCGACGGACCAGGTATTGCCACAATGCAGCCCTCTCCTGCTGGTTCTGGTTGGTGCAGGAAAAGAGTACTGCAAAATCCCGCACCAGGCTCTGGTGTATCTCTTCCTCCTCTGCAGCGGAGTACACAGGGTTCCGCTGGTGAACCATAGCCCTGAAAAGGAGAAGGAAAATATGTCAGCAATATCTGTCAGCAAACTATGGCACACATAATACACATAATACTCGACTGTAGTGATATAACTTAACCACCATATATAGCATCTGTCTGTCAATTGGGGGATACACATGTAAATGACCAGATATCAGTGCTCATCCGACAACTGTGCAACAGTACCTGGCACACTCCATATGACAGACTAGTATACTGCAGCAGTCAGTACACTGGTTCAGGTACAATGCACAACCTCACACTGGGGGTTTGTATCAAGGTACTGTATGGGGAACATTATCAGCCCATGCACTGCACACAATGCACGTTACATATTTCACTGGTAATGCACACTACTCTTACTTGCCATAACCCTACCTACACCACAGTGGCATACAGGGTAACACAGCACAACATATGGCAATGTAGTATGTGTTGATCGCAATACCTCACACATCTGTCTCTGGCCTCACACCAAGGACACACACTACCATGACAGACAGACAGTCATGGTGAGCAATCACACCAGTACACAACATGCACCCAGTCACTGGCACACTCATTCCACCTCACATATTTCGTTTGCAATGTGTTCATGGGTGTGCATTGTGTCGTAGGTAGGTAGTGTGCTTTTGGCCCTGGGCCTACAGCAGCATACTGTTATGCTACCCTGCCCCTTGTGACACATGTGTTATGATCGTACCTGCTCCTTACAGTTACACAGGGTGACTCATATGGCATATTACCTATCTGCATAACATTCAGCAGGGGTATGTCTGACATCTACTCATGGGGAGCCTTGCTTCTTAATTCTGTGTGGTTTACTACAGGGTATGTTGTATCTGTGGGTAAGGTCCTGTACCTCCACCATGTGCTCTATACTGCAGTGACAAGGACGACAGACATAGGTAATTTGTGTTGTGGATGTTGGAGGTGTTACCATGGTTGTTAGACAACTGTCATGGGTGTGACTGAACTATGTATATCCAGCAGTGATAACCTCTATGTAGGTAGTCTGTGTGCGCTCTGTGGTCTTGTCAGTCACTCTGCATAGGTATTGTGTTTGAGTGCATTGACACAGTTACTTGCATATGTCTGTGTCCTTCTCCATATCTGTAGCTGTCATGGGAGGTACATACCATGTAGGACATTGTGGGGTGTAGAGGGGTACAGTGACCTACATGTCCATAGCTGACACACCATGTCCGCTGACACATTCCATGTACAGGTATTACAGGACTAGTGTGCCACTGTGTATATCAATGGGGAGCTTATTGTACACTTCTTGCCCCTGTTCCCCCCTGACACATGCAGTGGTGGGCAGGCATGCACATATGTGATGGTTACTGGTGTCAGTGTTTTTGAATGGGGTATGGTACTCCAGTATCCACACTGGTGTTCACTCCATGCCTTTGACACCAGGCACCTGTTGCAATACATCTGCACACATGTGCCTCACACAGTATATATATATATATATATATATATATATATATATATATATATATATATATACATATATATATATATATATTGATATATTTATATCTGTATATATATATATATATATATATATATATATGTTTGTATATATGTATATAATATGTATATATAGATGTAGATATATACATATAGATGTGGGGAGAGAGTGAGAGAGAGAGAGAGACAGAGGGAGAGTGAGAGGGGGTGGGACAGAGAGAGAGAGATAGTCATATACAGACATATATGTTGTCAGTCAGATCTATCTGTATATGTATATGTATCTACATATATCTATATATGTATGTGTGTATGTATGTGTAAAACTGAATTACATTTGGTTCTGCCTGTCCTCTTGCCCGGTCATATCTCCAGGCCTCCAGGAAGCCCCCCACCCTAACTAAACAACGCATGGTTCCCAAGACCCAAAACGCTCCTACCTGGACTACAAACTACAGCGAATGCTCTGACCAGTACTCACCTCCTAAAAAGAAAACAAAAACTTCAACCTAATCTCTATTAAAACTACAGGGTAAATTCAAAGCATTGTTATCTCTTTACTAGCTAGGAATAGCGTTCTAGTCTCAGGAACCTGGCAGTACCACTAGAATAATTAAAGTGCTAACTATAATACCTGGAAAATTGCTTCTTTCCTTGAATAGTACAAAAAACAGTAGTAGAAACTCCTCTGTGCTGAGTTTTGCACTCAACTACTGCTCCCTCTAAGACCCTGTGAACTCCTGGCGGTGTATGCTGACGTCAGGAAGTTATCAAATAATCCTTCTGGTTCACTGCTAACTTTAAACTGAATTACATTTGGTACTGCCTATCCTCTTGCCCGGTCGTATCTCCAGGCCTCCAGGTAACTCATATATGGACAAGTAACCTTAACTGTGTGTCTACTGGAGTGATTTGGAGCTTTTTGCTATCATATCAGCTCATGATCTTTCTATACTGCTTTGCATTGTAGTGTTATTCCTTGTACTGTTGTTGCTAGATTACACTGTGGCGTGCCTGCTTGCTAGCTGTAGATGTGAAGATCTAACTCAAAGTTCTGCACGTGTTGTTGACGCACATCTGGCGTCTTTTTAACAAATCATATAGCGACTAGGTCTGACAATATTTGAAGCTATTACAAAGTATCTGAATGTGTATTTGGCACATATTTGGTGTAATTTTGCTCATAACTACTAAGCGACTTAGTTTATAGTGCTGAAGCAAACACAAAGTGTCTGCACGTGTTCTTGGTGTAAAGTCGGCGTCTTTCAAACTCAATTAATGACTTATATTGTGCTGTACCTTTGTCAAAATTAACTAGAGATTGTTGACTAAACTTTGCAATACTGCTTTGTGCTGTACTTTGGTTAAAATTATCTAGTGATAAAAGACTAAACTTTGCAAGACTGCTTGTTTGAAACTGACTCACCAAATGGTACTGATGTGATAGTGTCTGAAACACGCACTGTTTTATATACTGTTTTAAACACTTTTTCCAGACTGTATGTGGGTTTAACCGTAAAGCTGTCTTAGTCTGCGTTTTACTAGTTCAAACTTAGTAATTCTAATTAGCTATCTCTTTCCCTTGTATCACAGGAAGCCCCCCACCCTAACTAAACAACGCGTGGTTCCCAAGACCCAAAACGCTCCTACCTGGACTACAAACTACAGCGAATGCTCTGACCAGTACTCACCTCCTAAAAAGAAAACAAAAACTTCAACCTAATCTCTATTAAAACTACAGGGTAAATTCAAAGCATTGTTATCTCTTTACTAGCTAGGAATAGCATTCTAGTCTCAGGAACCTGGCAGTACCACTAGAATAATTAAAGTGCTAACTATAATACCTGGAAAATTGCTTCTTTCCTTGAATAGTACAAAAAACAGTAGTAGAAACTCCTCTGTGCTGAGTTTTGCACTCAACTACTGCTCCCTCTAAGACCCTGTGAACTCCTGGCGGTGTATGCTGACGTCAGGAAGTTATCAAATAATCCTTCTGGTTCACTGCTAACTTTAAACTGAATTACATTTGGTTCTGCCTGTCCTCTTGCCCGGTCGTATCTCCAGGCCTCCAGGTAACTCATATATGGACAAGTAACCTTAACTGTGTGTCTACTGGAGTGATTTGGAGCTTTTTGCTATCATATCAGCTCGTGATCTTTCTATACTGCTTTGCATTGTACTGTTATACCTTGTACCGCTGTTGCTAGATTACACTGTGGCGTGTCTGCTTGCTAGCTGTAGATGTGAGGATCTAACTCAAAGTGTCTGCACGTGTTGTTGACGCACATCTGGCGTCTTTTTACCAAATCATATAGCGACTAGGACTGACGATATTTGAAGCTATTACAAAGTATCTGCATGTGTTTTTGGAACATATTTGGTGTCATTTTGCTTATATCAAATAAGCGACTTGGTTTATAGTGCTGAAGCAAACACAAAGTGTCTGCACATGTTCTTGGTGTAAACTTGGCGTCCTCTTTCAAACTCAATTAACGACTTGCATTGTGCTGTACCTTTGTCAAAATTAACTAGAGATTGTTGACTAAACCTTGCAATACTGCTTTGTGCTGTACTTTGGTTAAAATTAACTAGTGATAAAAGACTAAACTTTGCAAGACTGCTTGTTTGAAACTGACTCACCAAATGGTAATGATGTGATAGTGTCTGAAACACGCACTGTTTTATATACTGTTTTAAACACTTTTTCCAGACTGTATGTGGGTTTAACCGTAAAGCTGTCTTAGTCTGCGTTTTACTAGTTCAAACTTAGTAATTCTAATTTGCTATCTCTTTCCCTTGTATCACAGGAAGCCCCCCACCCTAACTAAACAACGCGTGGTTCCCAAGACCCAAAACGCTCCTACCTGGACTACAAACTACAGCGAATGCTCTGACCAGTACTCACCTCCTAAAAAGAAAACAAAAACTTCAACCTAATCTCTATTAAACTACAGGGTAAATTCAAAGCATTGTTATCTCTTTACTAGCTAGGAATAGCGTTCTAGTCTCAGGAACCTGGCAGTACCACTAGAATAATTAAAGTGCTAACTATAATACCTGGAAAATTGCTTCTTTCATTGAATAGTACAAAAAACAGTAGTAGAAACTCCTCTGTGCTGAGTTTTGCACTCAACTACTGCTCCCTCTAAGACCCTGTGAACTCCTGGCGGTGTATGCCCCGCTCCGCTCCCCTCCCTGCCCCCTTATCCCACCCGCCCCCAGTACCCCTACATTTATAGGAATAGCGAGCCCCTCCCACTTTCCCCCCTTGCAAATCCAAAGCTCCCTCGACTCACTCTACTACTGCTCCCACCCCTAGGCCCACCCCCATTACCAAATTTAACACTAAGTCTCTTCCCCCCTCCCACTACCCTTTCCCTATCTCCATCATGGCCAAATTCATTTATTCTATCACCCCCCTTACAACAATACTACTGTTAAACTGCTTATTTCTTAACAAAGTATGAAAACCAAACTCTGTTAGGAATCCCCTTCCCTAATCGCCACACTAACTCCCAATCCAATCTTTATGTCATTTCTATTCCACCTTCACTCTACCAGGACAAAATTATATCCCCCAAAATAGTCCATCTTACCCTTCATCACCCTAAAACTCCAAATAACAAAACTAACCTCAAATTACTATTTAAACTACAAAGATTCTTAGTTTACCTGAAAAATCGAATCATCATTGATGGTGATATCCATCCTAACCCAGGTCCCACCACTGTCCCAGACTCTAACCCCTCTAAATTAACCCGAAAATCTACCGACTCCCTACTAATACTACATCTGAACCTAAGAAGCATTAACAATAAAGTTCACAACCTACACGCCATGATAGCTACTCATTCCCCTGACATTATGTGTCTAACTGAAACATGGCTAAAACCCACCACTAAGGATGAAGAGATCCTCCCACCCGGGTATAATATCTTCAGGGCTGACCGTGCAAAGAAAAAAGGTGGAGGAATAGCTGTTATGTTTAGAAATACCCTGAATATCCTTAGGAATCCATTACAACCTCCTATAATCTCTAACTTAGAACTTATTGCCCTAAAGATATGCCTAAACACTCAAAAATGCATCAACCTCATTGTAACCTATATCCCACCAGGGAAGAACACAGAAAACCTGGAGCAAACCCTGTGCTGGTTAGCCACCAGCTACCCACAAGAAACTATAGTACTTGGGGACGTTAATATTGACTGGTCTCTCTGTTCTACCCATACAACCCCACAACCTATTAACCTACATGGTTTTTCCCAAAATATCCTATCCCCAACCAGAATAGGCAATACTCTCCAAAAAGAAAGTACCATTGACTGGATCCTTACCAACAGAAACTCAAACAACTATACCACAGGCACCCTTCCCAGTGACCTCAGTGACCACCTAATTACATATATTATTAAACATAAATGCCCAACTTCCAACCCCCCCTTATATAGACTAATCAGAAACAAAAATAAATTTGTCCCACAACTATTTCTTGCTGAACTAAAATCCTGCAACTGGACCATATTAAAAACTCTACCCCTCCAGGAGAGTGTGTCCCACTTCAACGACACATTCCTTAAGATACTTGACTCACATGCCCCACACAGACAAATTAGATCCAAAGTATGTATAGTACCTTGGCTAACTAGAGAAACTAAAACCAAAATTAAACTCCGTGACCAGGCCTGGGATAAATGGAGAGCCACAAAACCCCCCCCAAGATCGTACTAAATTTCAACAGCTAAGAAACACTACTAAAACAGCCATTACCCAAGACAAAAAACAATACTTCTGCCACCTCCAGCATAAACACCAGAACAACCCAAAGAAATTCTGGGCAGGTTTTAACAACCTCCTGCACCCAGGTAAAACTACTACCCCAACCCCTGAGAAACTTATTGAGAAAGGGCAGGAAGAAGTAGCCAACACCTTTAACTCCTTCTTCACCGAGACTATCCAAACTCTAGCCAGTCAACTAACCTCCTCTCCCACACAACCTCATGATGATGCCCCTACCCCTTTCAATTTAAAGCCAGTCTCTTCCTCTTTTATACGTACCCTCTTAAAAAAACTCAAACCAACCACCCTAGCGGCTGACCACCTCCCAGCGGAATTCTTACAAATTGCGTCTGATGTAATCGCCTACCCCATATCAATCCTTATCAATAGAACTATAACTGAAGCTAGCATCCCCTCTATTTGGAAGATTTCTTACATCATTCCGCTTCACAAAGGAGGTACCTCCACGGAAACATCAAACTATAGACCAATAGCAATACTGTCCCCAATAGCGAAAATTATGGAAAGATGCATCCACAAACAACTCCTTCACTACCTAACCTTTAATCATATCTTGTCCAACTCCCAGCATGGCTTTCGCCCCCACCAGAGTACATCTACTGCCCTCCTTTCCTTTGTCGACTCCATTAATAACAATCGTAATAACAAACTAATATCCTCCGCCCTCTTTCTTGACCTATCAAAAGCATTCAATATGGTCAATCACCAGCTCCTTCTTAACACCCTTGAAACCCTACATATGGACACCCCAGCACTAACCTGGTTCAAGGCTTACCTCACTGGTAGGCAACAAGCTGTCTTGTGGCAAAACAGACTATCAGGCCTGCTCCCCAATACCATAGGCATTCCTCAGGGCTCAATACTGGGTCCACTTCTGTTTTCCATCTTCATAAATGACCTTCACTCAGTCATCCCTAAATCCAACTGCATCCAATATGCCGACGACTCCACCTTGATCTGCTCAGATGTCTCCCTCTCGAATCTCCAAACCACCACTCAACTCTGTTTTACTCTAGTAGAAAAATGGTTCACCGACTTGAAACTCCTACTCAATCCAACTAAAACTAAATTACTACTATTTTTCCCCAACGTCTTCTCACCCCTAGGAAAAGAACTCCCAAATACTAACAATATAACCTTCCATGTTAAATCCAACAATGGGACCATCATAGCCCCTGTCACCAGTACCAAATTACTAGGTGTTACTATTGATCATAAGCTCAAATTTGACATACACATTACCCAAACCGTAAAATCTGTTAACAAAAAACTTGGATCCATGTACAGAATAAAAAACTTTTTAACTCCTACAGCCAAATTAACTATTGCCCACATGCATCTCCTCTCCACCCTCCTCTATGCTTCCCCGGTCCTTTCTTTCCTCAATAAACGTGAGCTTAACATGCTCTCTCTTGCCTACAACCACATTGCTAGATTTATAACAGGTTCCCCATATCGCACCCACCATTGTCTTAACCTGAGGAAACTTGGCTGGTTGGAACTGCCCAATCTTCTCAAACTTAACCAACTCACTGAAGCTTGTAAAATAATCAACCAACCAGATAGAACTCCCTCGCTGTGCAGCATTCTGACCCCATACACTAACCTTAATAGCCTTGATCATCCAACAGCACCCAGATCCTAACCATTAAAGCTAACAACTCGGGTGGTGATGCCCTCTATGCCAACTCCATTGGCAAGCCGTGGAACTCCCTGCCAAACTACCTAAGACTTACAACCTCGCACAATCAGTTCAAAAACAACCTTAAAGAATATCTCAAGACACAATGGCTATGCCCATGTCGTGAACCTGACTAACTATATATCTCAAACCCACCTAGTCCCATATCTCCTTAGTCCATTTCCCTTACGCAGATCTTTAAAATCTCTTGACCCCTAATTGTAAGCGGGTGATTCTTGATCTAGTCTATATTCTATTAGTATATACTAAATCACTACTATGTATAACCTGCTGTTTGTTCTTTTGTCTTATATAACATCTATGTTATTATTTTTTTATCCTGTAAATGTAACATGTATTCTCTTTTTGTAACATGTATTTTCAACATGTATTTTCCATTATGTTGGAGCTTTTCTCCTCGGGCCTCTACTGAAAAAGGATATGTATCCAGCTAGACTAGCCCGAATGTAAAATAAAATAAAATAAATAAATAAGTATTACATATATCTGTACGTACATATTCTACCAATCTCGATGTCTGTGCAGTAAGTGAAACCTGGTTCAAGGCTCCTGAGAGCACACCAGCGGTACCAGGCTATATAATGGAACAGCTAGTCACCTCTCTCACAAGGGGTGATAATATACTAGACCTGATCATCACAAACATGGGGACAATGTGCTACACACCGGAAGTATACCCCTCACTAGTCACATCTGACCACAGACTAATCACCCTGGATATACATATCCCACCTCCCCCACAACACAAAAGACTACAGTGGGAAACCTGTCACATGCCGACTTTACACTTCTTAAAACTGAGTTGGTATCCTTTAAGCCCACTGGGCCAGTGGAAACCACATCCCACAATGCAGACTCTTTCATAAATGCTTTCTACGGACATCTCCAAGAATGCATGGATCATGCAATCCCAAATAAAACCAAGACCCTCTCCACCAAGGGCAGGCATCCTGTCTGGTGGACTCCAGCCATGAACAAATTGTATAACAACAGAAGGTAGCTACTGCATGGCAGAGCAGAATTCCATAAAGATAAGGCATCTCTGATCAGCACTAGTAGACAGATACGTTCTGTCATACAAACATGCAAGGCCAACGATGAGAGGGAAATCGCTATGGACACTATAGATAACCACAAGGCCTTCTTCTGCTATGTTAGACACCTGGGTGGAAACCCTCAGATATATTCAGAGTTAGTTCACAGTGACAAAAGCTACACTGAACACACAGATATTGCCAACATTCTGGCAGACAGGTTCAGTGCAGATTTTCCCCCTCCCTTACCCCCACATGAGGAATTACTTATCCCAGCTGACTGTAACCTCCCTGTCATCTCAGATGTCCAGCTGAGAACCGCCCTCAGCAAAGCTGTAAACACAGCATCAATGGGACCCGATGGTATCACAGGTTGCATGCTACGTGAACTCCACGAGGAGCTAAACACGCACATAAAATGCTATTCAACCGTAGCCTTACTACAGCAAATGTACCTGGACACTGGCATACAGCAACAGTAGTCCCACTCCACAAAGGAGGCACCTCTACAGACCCTGGTATCTACTGCCCCTTAAGCTTAACCAGCCTGGTCTGCAACACTATGGAAAGAATCATTATGGAACTCATACACAGAGACATTGGGGACTTACAGACACTTGATCCCACCCAGTTCGGCTATGTAGAGGGCAGATCCTGCCTTATGAACTTGGTTGACCTTTTCAAATCAGTCACTAGAGCCATTAACGAGGACACAGCGGTCCATACAGCCTACCTGGACTTGCCTACGGCTTTTGACACAGTACCCCACTCTGGCATCATAGACATGATCAACAGCTTAAATGTAAATCCATATGTCACAAGATGGGTTGCAAACCGGCTAACGGATAGAAGCCCTGCAGTCAAACTCACTGGTGCCATGTCAGACTCAGAGCCAGTCACAAGTGGTGTCCCACAGGGCTCTGTCCTGGGACCGCTCATGTTCGGCATTTATTTCTCAGATGTGAAAGCAAACATGGGAGGGTAGTGGCTGATAATGTTCAAAGATGACTGCATAATAGGTGCCATAGTCGATACACCAGCTGAGACATACATCCTACAGAAAGGCCTCATGGAAACCGACAACTGGTGCTGGAGTCATGGCCTTAAACTGCATGCCAAATAATGTATAGTCATACCCTTTCAGATGGACAAGGTACCCACATATTATCACATAGACAGTAACCCACTGAGTACAGACAATGTAATCAGAGACCTCGGGACACTAATCGATACTGACCTCTCATTTGACACCCACGTTGCCAAAGTGGTTGGATAGACTTCCTACCTTGCCCACCTTATCATGAAGGGATTCACATCCAGATCAAAAGAGGTCATTGTACCCCTATACTCCTCCCTTATCAGGCCCATGACTGTGTACTATGCCCCATTTGGTATGTACCTCACCTGGCACTTGCAACATCTAGGGGGACCTCATAAGTAGATCACCAGGAGGATCAAGGGTTTCCAACAACTTTCATATGCTGCCAGACTAAAGAAACTCATGATCTATTCCATAGCATACCGCCTACTTAGGGGTGATCTGTGCCTGACGTCCAAGGCCATGTCCAATCAGGTATTGATGGACATGTTCCACCTCATACAATCCAAATCCATCAGAACCACAACAGCTACAGATTTAAACCTCAGCACACACATGAATAGGACATGCTGTAGGGACAGATCCATAACTCAGAGGGTTCCCATACTTTGGAACAGGATCCCAGTTCATGTTAGGCAGAGACCCTCACTGACACTCTTCATGTGAATTCTTGACGAGTGGATGGGAGATCATAGGTTTACACCAGGGGTCATCTCTGTGTCACTACTAGACAGAGGCACAGTAAACTAATGCTATTATGTACGGGGGTCTTCACTGTGTCACTACTATACAGAGGTGCAATTTTCTAAATCTATTCTATACACTGTCTGCAGATAGCCTAGTACTAAACTATGACACTGTGAAACTATATATGTCTATGTATTTCTACATCCCTCTCTATCTCTGTATACACTTATGCATATTTTATATATATATATATATATATATATATATATATATATATATATATATATATATACATACATATGTCGATATACATACGTATACACACACATATATATATATATATATATATATATATATATATATATATATATATATATATACTCCTTTTTAGTTCCACATATGTATACACACAGTAACATACTGATGAACATCCATTACTGTACAACCTACCTGTACATTGCACTACAACCCACATTGCTATGTGCACATAGCTACCTTCACATACATATGTATGTAGAGCCTTCAGTGGCAGTTGCAGTATGTCCCCGGCCCTATGCACATCTTCATATACATAGATACAGACCAATAACACATCTGGAGGGTTCACAGTATGTAGACTATTATAGTAGTACTTTATATTACCTGTGTTTGTTGCAGCTGTTTGCGTAGGCTTGCAGTTACTTGGCCTGCTGTCAGCCTCTTTGTTTTGTTGTTACTGTTTTTTTTTTATTTCTTTCTCTTTCTCTCTCTCTGTCTATCTCTCTCTGTCTCTACCTCCAGAGGGTGCAATGAAAGTATTGCATGTGTGGACTGGGAGTACAGGATGCTTTTGTAGGTATCTGCACATGTCCATGTGATGGCCCCTGCACCAATTGTTAACCAGCATTTACTAATTGCATGCAGCCTGTTGTGTAGTGATTGCAGTTCTCACTGTGATTACAGGACAGTGCTATAAAAAGGTTTGTTAGGTAGGCGTAGCCCTTTCAGATTATCAGGGTGGGGACCATGCTGGTTTGCTGTGGACACTGTTCTGTGAGTGTAAGGGTTGGTATGTCTCTCATATTTCAGGCTGTGTTGTAGACACTGCAATGCATGTTGATCTGTAAGCTGAGTATTTCCTCCTCCAGTATCCTCTTCTCCGTGTTTATGTAAACTGACACCTACGACTAGTAATACTGTGTATATGGGTGTGTGTGCTTTCCTGTGGGGATTGTGGTGTAACTGGTATATAGCGGTGGCTCTTGCAATCTGTTGCTATGGCTTCAATATTTGGCCTTTACATTCACTCCTTGTATGCCTGCTAGGTGTCTTTCCTGTAATGTGTTGCTATGGCTTTCCTATTTTCCATTTACATTCACAGCTTGTAATGCTTGCTAAATCTGTTTGGGCAGCAATTCCCTATGTGTTTGTTGTGGTAGGGTGTTACTGCATGCAGTGTGGTCTGGCCATGGTGTGGGCCTTGACACTTACAAGGGTATTTGATCATGCTGCTGAGCAGGCCTCAGATACTCTCAGGTGCATCTTTTATCAGCCTCATGGAATGGTACATATCAGTGGGATAGTCCAATGAAATATTCTGATATTCTGCAGTTGTGACTGTGGGTTATTTCGAGCATATGTATTAGTACACCATTTGTGACGTGCAAGTGGTGCATACCTTCAGTCATTCATAGTTACCATTGCATGTGTAGTTACATCTTTCTGCCTACTGTTAGTACATTTGACAGGGTGTCAGTGGAGCACAGTTGACATTTGTTTTCACATCAGGGACATCCCTGTAACTCAGTCACAGTTGCTATGTCTGATCTCTTAACTATTCAACTATGGCAGTGTTTATCCTGCTCTGAGTATGTGTGTGGCTTGCCAGATGCTACTGTGACATTATTACCTAGTAGCTACCAACTAGCATGGCTGTTTCTCATCACACAGTACTATTTTACAAATCCACTAGATTTGACAGTAAATATACATGACATGTTTTGTGTACTAGACTTGCTATATTCCCTTTACATTAATTCCTACTATTTTATGATATATTTCTTTCAGCACAATGCTCTTGTAGAGCAGTCGTGGCTTAGTGGTAAGTCATGCAGACTAGTGTTTCCAAGGTCCTGGGTTTGAGACTGATGGAGGCATTTTATTTTGCTGCTGAGAAAACTGCAGGCCTTGTCATTCAGAGTGACTAAGGCACTTTTAAGCAGTTGTAAGTGGGTTAGCGCTGGTTTGCGCGGAGGTCACGCATGCACACTGTCTCTTAGCTTCGCACACACACGCTTAGCTAAGCACACAGAAGCGCACTCCCGCTTACTACTGCTTAAAAGTGCTTACTCTCACGCACACCCGCGCTATTTTCTTTTAAAGAAAAGAAAATGGGGAGATAGGAAAGAGGTGAAAAAGGGGGCACAAAGAGGGTAGGACAGTAGGAAAACAAGCTCGGGTTTTGCAGGAGGGATATAGGAAAGGCCCATAGCTGCCCATTTCTTCATCAGCAACAGCTGTGCATATGTTTGTAATTTGGTGTGAAATTTGAAACCTTCCACCCCTGAGAGAGGTGTGAGGACAACAATAATATTTGTTGTACAGCCAATTGTAATTGCCAGTTTACATGTCCAGCAGACATGTGTGCAAAATGGGCAGCTATGTATGGGGCATCATTTTTTTGTGGGTACAGAGTGCCCTTTTTTTTTTTTTCAGGTAAGAGTGGTATGTCAGGTACAGGAAGTCAGTATAGCTGGGGAGGTAGGTAGGGGAGGTTAACAGACAAGACAAACAAGACACATACAGGGGTGGTGTATGACACATGTGGGGGGGTTACACAATTGACGGGGACGGATGTTTGGATATCTCGAGCCCATGAGCCCACAGATGGCAACAGTGGAACTGAGATCCCCACCCATGGGCAGTTGCCACTGTGCCTTCACTGCCCAGGATGGGGCTGTGCTGGGGGCTGTGTAGGATGGGCAGCAGGCATGCCCATGAGTTGTGCCACCCGTGCCTCAAGCTGGCATAGGGGCAAAAGCACAGCGTGCTGGATCTCCCTACGCACCACAGTCCGGACACTATTGAGGGTGAGTGGATGTTCTCCTCCAGCCACACTTGCAGAGGGGGGAAGAGCCCCATCCCCTGCAATGCTTCCACCCGCAGATGGCACAGAGCCACCGGAGGAGGGTCCGGCCTGGGCACTACTGCCAGGTGCACTCGCCAGCTGTGGTGGGAGAGGTGGGTCCGCTGGAACCCACCTTCCCTGTCGTCCTATGTTTTACATTATTTAGTGACAGTTTGGGTTAGTAACGTGCAATACCATTCACAATTAGTTGTAACAGCATGCATTAATATTCCCATTAACCAAACACCCATAAATTCAAGCCGTTGAACAGCAAGCTTAACACATGCATAATTTGAACAACAATACACGTTCCAACAACATGCAGGGTTGAGTGATGGCAACAGGCCATCAGGTTTGGATGTATGAACAGGGCACATGCATCAACGTACATGCAAATATGTATGAACCAACAGGACAATTGTCCAGGGGAGTTAATTGTGAATACACATACCCATTTCACGTGGAATGGATTATTTGTGGTTATAGGGTAGGGTGAAGAAATATTTCATTAACAACTTCAAATACCTATACATATGCTGTACATTTCTACTAGCTGCAGATATATACACACTACAGGTCTGACTACAGTTTCCTATGTGTAAACTTATGCATGTTGGTGATAGGAATGTTACTGCTACACCAATATACATTTCATTTTTATTCATACACATTCATATCTGGCTCTGTTCAGCTACATCATCCTGCTACATTTGCTTTATATGGCTCTAGACAACTGTGGATGTTTGGTATTTCATACAACCATACTATCTGCATATTGCAAACTGAGAGCAACATATCCAGATTTTGGGACACACATTCCAGCTTCAGTACTTTTTTCCACACATTTTGCTGTTTGGTTGTGCCTGTCACATTCATTTCATTCTGTACTGACTGTAGTATACTTTATTCAGGAGTTATTATTACTTTATTGGTGGATTCATACCTCTTTCTCATATTCTCTCACTTGTTTTATTTTTACAATTCAGGATGGTACTTAATTCTAGGCTTTATTGACATGTTTTACTTAGTTATAACAATCCTTTCCAACAGTCTCACTTGTGTCATGTTTCAGAATTTAAACGGGGATATATTTCACACATGTGTTTTACTCAGCTTGTGTAGCTGTACTTTTCAGCCTGCTGCAGGTTATGTACTATTATATTACAGGTGGAACATCTTTATTTCAGACTTGTTTCATTTTTATTTTTGGATTACAGGCTGCATCACACTTATATAATCACACAGTACTAGCAGAATCTCTCTTACACTGTTACTTACACTTTTTATTAATAAGTGACTACACTGCACTCTTTTGCAAGCTGTCATACTTATATTTTTTTACAGTTACAGGGAGAGAATTACTAACCTGCCTGGTGGCGCAACCGCACAAGCCTATCGGCATAGGCTCAACAGTTCATGGAACGGACACCTGCAGCTGTAATATAAATTAAGTAATATTAGAATACACATCTCCATAATATCAGCTAGGTTAATTTCTTACATAAATAATTACATGTAACTTACTCAGTAGTGGGGCGTTGGGCATTTGCCGGGCCTCCTGGATCCAACGGTTCAGTTGGTCCTGCTTCCATCTCTTCAGGTCTGCATGGTGGTGACGGACCTGTTCACCAGTCCTTGGTATTCCTGTGGCACTGGTGAGATCATGTGCCAACCGGTCCCATGCCTCAGCCCTATATGCTCCCCACAGGACCTGGCCCTGCATGAGTTGGGCCTCATGATCAAGGACGAGGAGCCAAACCATATATTTGGACTCCTCAATACCCCACCTCTGTGCTCGGAAGCAACTACCCTCTCCTACACCTGCCATCCTGACTGCAAATCGGTTCCACAATCAGTTATGCTGTGTATTCCCACCTATGGGGCTTATATATGCCATTTTTCCCGCACTTATCTGTGATTGGCCATTTTGGAATTGTATCAGCTTCACAAAACCTGCTTTGTCATGCTTCTCTTTCCATTCATTCCTATATATATGCTATTACTGCATTTCTAAGAGCACCTGTCATGGCTTAGTGGTTCAGTACTTTGACTATGGTGCATGGTGTCCTGAGTTCAAGCCTGGCCATTGCTTTTTATATTTTATGACTGTCTACACAGGCTAGGAGGTGTGTCTGTGTAAAGGCAGTTTTGATACAGCTTGCTCAACGTTGCCCGTCGGTTAACTTGTTGGCGCGGTGTGCAGCTCCGCGCAAATGGATCACGCTGGCTTACGTGCCGTTTCATTGTCAGCATGCATATTACGCTCAGCTCAGCTACGGGCACACAGTTTCAGCGTGTTAGAACTCTGCTCACCCCAGGGCACTCATTTTACACCTGTTAAATCATTGCTCACCTACAGGCAGATATACTCAGCTTGTTAAAGTGTAGCTCAGCTATGGGCACTTCTGACATTTGTTCTTTTTTTTCCCACACATTTCTTCATAATACATGGCCCATTTCATTACAATTTACATAAAAATAATTTTATACATGTACATATATGTCAGGGAATTGTTTCATGCTTATTTCACTAGAAATAAAAATTGAAGTTGTGGGGGCTCGAACCATGACTGCCTCCTCTTCAGCCAATGTCTCTACCGCTACACTATTGCTTCTTGGCTTACTTTGCATATTTAGTTCTTATATGCTTTTCCACTGACTGCTAACTGTGGCTAAGTGACGGGCACGCCTGCGCAAACGAGCGCACTCACGGGCAAACATCTTTAAAACTTATAAAAAAAAATATAACATGTTCATTTTTACATTTTATGTTAATAGTCTGTGGGGGCATGTGTTGTGTTGTGTTTATTGACATTTACATGGACTCTGTCGTGGGGGGTTTACTTTCGGGAATTTTACTCTTCTGGGGGCATGTCCGTTTGCAGGGCTTGCCCTACGGACACGCCCCCTACTGTCTTACACGGACCGTGTTAGCCTTAGGTGTGAGTCAGCATGCCCTCATGCATATGCATGGCATACTGATGTCACACCGTTTAACTGCAGCCTCCATGTAAGCCTTGTAACTGTTACATGGAGGCTTCGTGAATCCTGCCCTGTGTGTGTGCCTGTCATCCTGTCAGTGAACATCCCCCACTGTTGCCAGTGGTGAGGATTGAGGCTCTTGATTATTGGTGCAGTGGATGGTTGTAACAGTAAAAACCAAGAAATACCACTTAATCAAATTGTTACAAATGCTTTAAACTCAATTCTCACAAAATACAGTATGTGTACACATTTACAGCAGAAAAGTCTATTTTATATGATTGTCAGTCACCTCTCATTGTGACCATCACTCCCCTGGTTGTGACTATGGGCCATGTGTCATTGACAATATAGTATGTTACATTTCACTGAAATAACATAAGAAGAGTGTAAGATAACCAGTTGTAACCATAACACTTTTGATGAAAGTTAATAAGGGCTGTCTATCTGAGAAAGTAAAATGCCTGCCAAAATTGCCTGTGCTAACAGTGAACTATAAGAAGTACATACAGATAAAGTTCTATTTTAAACATTTTTCTTTGCAATATGTTAACAAATCTAGCATGTACTTGAAAAATACAATCATACCTTAGCAAGATCAGAAACTTTCTGTGCAGATAAATCAAAATGAATAGCAATCTTCTGTGTTTCCCAGATAGACAGCTCTCCTCACCTTTAAGTTCCTTTGCTAGATGGTTACCTTTTCATAGTGTCAATTCAGGCCTCTGAGCACGGGGAAGATGCAAATGAGGTGTGAACTCAGAATTGCTGCATCACAAAGTTTTGACTTTGTGTGTCAGGTGTAAACATAGTGTAGGTACTACCTCAGTGTTGGTTGCTAATGGATTGCAACTGTGAATGGTTAGTGTGAGAGAGAAGGAAGATATACTGCCTTACCTGCAGTGGGTGTATCACCCAGGATACACTTACAAAGTGTAGAAGTAACTGTAGCAAGATTTTAAATGAAAGTGAGCAGCACGCATTTCTAATTTTAGGTCACTAACAGCTAAACTCTACTCCCTTTGCTGAAAACTGTATGCTCCTGTCATTTAATTTTATCATACATTTTAATGACAATGACACAAAATGCCCTATAGCCTGCATGTCTGAGAGCACAGCACAGATAAGAGAAGAATGAACACAATATAAAATGAAGACAGAGCTGCATTGTTACAAACAAAATTCATAAATAGTTGTGTGATCATTGATTGAATTGAATATGTAAGCTACACATACAAACAACTGAGACTGTACAAGTGTATATGTCTAGCTAATACTGTGGAGGAAATGGGACTTGCTTGAAAACTTGATTCTGTGGCAAAGAGAGACAAGACACCCCTAGTGTGTTTTGCAGTTTCATTAGTTTGACAGTTCAAATCCAGAATTGTGTAAAACTCTGTAAGATGTGTTAAAAAGTATTCTGTAATGTTGTTTATGTTTCTTTTTTTAATTTTTTAATATTAATATTTGCAAGATGTGTGGCTTAGTGTGAATATGGTGAAACAGTGAAATAAATTAAATTAATAGAAGTTGCTTCTGTGATAAAGGCAGCATAACATAAAGCTGTGAATCAAGTGTGTGTGTAGCACATCTGGTAAACATGATGAATCACAGAACACATAGTATATGTAAACCAAGATTCAAGTGCCACATTGATTTTTTAGTGATGAAAACATTTAACACTTTTTTACAATATTAATACACATTGGGCTTTGCTAATCTTGTTTGCACATGGCTCACCTCCATGCAAACATGGTGTAATGGCCTAGACAATAAGCAGAGATTGTCAGTTTCATAAAAGATGCATTGTTACACCTTTTGACTTGCATTGCACAGACATGCTAAGAGGTATTGCGGGGTGGTCAGCAAGCTTCCACAACACCTGCAGGACCAAAACACCTGCAGACAACAGGCAGACATTGTCAATTTCAAAACGAGAATCCAAAAGAAGGAGGCAGAAGTGAAACCAATATTATTTTATTCCACAATGAGTGCTTTTGTCCGAGTTACATGGAGTTCATCAGAAAAAACTAATTGTGCACACAACTCTTTAAATACAAGTAAAAAGTCACATGTCAGGTTAACAAAGAAGCTGGTTGATTAGTATACCCTCTCTGCAATTTAAAAAGCCCTTTACAATTTTTTGAAAAAACATACACATTATTAAGTTGGAAAAATACAATCAATTTTTTTGTGTAGCCCAAATACTTTTAAGTAAAAACTCTAAGGCATCTATTATTAGTGTGAAAAATACACTAACCCTCTAAAACCTTAATAATTGAACAAGATTAGCTAGCAGAATATAACGAACAGAATATAAATACTTGAATAATGATTACTTCACATTTTGTTTTTTCTATTTTTTTCTAACTTTGTAAAATCGTAAATAAACTTTCCAACCTATGTTCTAAACAGAGCAGCCATGTCCATATACAAAAGATTCACAAGGGTATATAGATATATGGAGGCACATTATGAATCAAAATAACAATGAGGAAAAATTAAAAAAAAAAAAAACTGACATAAACCCATAACCATAACAACAGGGAAAAACATATGCCATAAAATAGAACACATGGTATACTGTTATTGTGGAAATGATTGCTCTAGTCCCTGTGTAAAGGTTAAACTTGCTAAAAATAATTACAAATAACAGGCAGACTTCAGCCACAAGAAGCTGACTAGGGAAACATTCTTATTTAGACACTGTGATCCCATGGCATTATATCTAATCACATACATAAGTAATAAATCCCTAATGAAGCCCTTCGCTTTTTGTCCTCTGCATTTGTGTGGAGATTGGCTCTTCACATCCTATGATATGGTATGGTCACCTCTGTGCAATGCTGCTTAAACTCACTGTGCTAAAGAATCACACAGTTAAAGCAGAATAAAAGCACTCATTTTAAATATTTCCTAGAATATTTATTTAGACTGATGAATGTATAAATCCGTATGTGTACTGCTGACATAAAATCAATTCAGCAGTGTTCATTTTTATATAATACTTTACTGTAGTCATTCACTCTCACATTTGCAAAAATTATCACATGTAATTATTTATTACATCCTGAATACATATATTATAAAATTAGATTCAGCTGGATTCAAACCCTGTATCCCCTCTGCTCAAGATAAGAGCTCACTGCTGTTACACCTGCTGCCAGAGAGACAGCTAGGCAGCAGGTGTTTTTATTACACTCAATACTGTCCAAAATGCTGACTGTCATGCCTATCTGCTTATTGTGTTTGTGGAGAGGAAGGCAAATCAATAGAACTATTAGTATTTTCTCAATAAAGCCGAGAACCATCATTGCTTGTCACTTAAGTCTGTGCAAATGGGGAAAGCAGCACTAAAAGTCCTTAATGTCACAGCATTTATGACACAACAATTGCAATACAGACATTATAAACACCATATTATCTATCAACTATTTCTACCCTAGCCCAGAAATATAGGTACTTCTCAAGTTCAAGTAGTAGTCATTAAATGTGCATCTCACATGCGCAAACACTTTGCCATCTATCGCCTCGCAAACTAGCTGCTCAGTGGTACACTATGGAAATAGCTTATTGGCATGAATTAGTATGTTTACTGCTCTATTACTCTTCATCCTATTGTAATCCATGTAAAAACACAACCAAAGGGAGGACACTTGTTACTGACTGAACATATATTTATTCAGACATGTGTGCCCTGCGTCCATGCACTTGAACACGTGTATGTCAGTAGTAGTTCCCAAATGTCAACTACACTAAAAAAATTAATAGCACAGCTGCATTGTTGTCTTGTATTTTGTCTTTTCCTGGTTAGGAGTTGCCACAGTGGAACTTCGGTCCGCTAATGATTGGCAGTGGATTTTTACGGTGCCAAGGTGCCAGCCCAACACCCAACCTTCAAAGAAGGTACACCCATTCATGCACCTACCTGCATGCTTTAAATGTCACTCAACCGCAGGGAGGATATGTAGACTCCACCCAGAAGGCGCTCCAGCTGAGAAATGAACCGGAGAACCTCTTGCTGTGAGGCAACAATGCTAACCGCTACACCTCCGAGGCCTAGCACAGGTACATTGTTACATATGTGTGTTCATGTTTATGAAGAATTGATATCCACATTAATACATGTATAAGACAATCTTAATGTGGATTGTCAGTATAAAGATTTAGAAGAGGGGTGGGAGGTTGGCATAATGGTTAAAGTGTTTACCTTACAGACACAAGGTGCAGGGTTTGATTCTCACTTTGGGTAATTGGCTAGGCTCAAAATGGCCCACAAGGGCAGTTAGTCTAGTACTAATCTATGAACCTATAAGATGTAACAATGCAGCACAGCGTTGTTACATCATCTAAATCTTTATACTGACAGTCTACATTAAGATTGTCTTATACATGTATTAATGTGGATATCAATTATTCATAAATATGAACACACATACATACACAGTTGTATCCATGCTGATCACAAAACATGTGTGTGTCTGTATGTGACAATAACTGTGTAATGTACACAACATACTGAGAAACAGCTGCATATGTTTCATTTGTGCTACATGCATTCTTGACAGCTTTTTGCATCCAGGTTGAGAAGCTGTCTTTTAAAGTATACCTGCCCACTGGAAACACAACAGGAAATACAAAATACACACTTTGCACACCACTCTTATAACAGGATATGTTACCCACATCATTTCATCTTGATGACATCATCTATAAAGACCACTATGACAAGCTAAAAACATACTTACGGGATGCTACAGTCATTAACTACTGTGTTCTGTGGATTGGAACAAAATAAATACATGCGGGTTAAATTACCACAGCAGCCACATTATGTGTGTGTCTCTATGTATGTGTAAGTCATACCTCTCACCTATAAAGATTTGCACAGAATGTCCAAATTTTTGCCTCATATTTTTGATCTTTTCCTTATAAAATTTGTGGTTTTCTGGACTTTTGTGGCAAATCAGTGAGGACTGACTTCACTAACTAATGACATGCATTTGAGTTTCAGATTTCATATCCCTAAGGAAATGTACAGAAACACAAGACCTTTTATTCTAGCAACTTTCTAAGTTTATAAGAACAATATTTAAAATGTGTCCCTATTGTTGGCTTTGTCCAGATGTTTTGTGCTGAGAGGTTGAGAGCTATGGTGTAATTGTGTGTGCATAATTAACAGATATCAGTCTGTATCCTACTATCATCAGTCCAGGCCCATAAAGAACTAATATCCAGACAGTCGGACATGCCTAACCAGCTATTTCATACAGGCCTCCCAACATCTTCTCACAAACATCTGATGATGATGTCATTCACTAGAAATTGTCCAGCAGTAACGTAAAAGTCTGATTTGTGCTGTGGCACTTGCATTAAGTACTGTGTTCTCTAGCTGCTGCAGCTAGATTAGTAGGGGTTTTAATATCACTGCAGTCAAGTGGTGTGTGGAGTCAGAGGAGCATGAGTCTGTACCCAACTGTTAGCAACCCAGTCCCATGGAGAACAAATATTTTGACAGTCATACATGCCTACACATCCATTTCATACAGGCCTCCCAACATCTTCTCTCAAACATCCAACGATGATGTTGCCCACTAGAAATTGTCCAGCATCAGTATAAAAAAAGACTTGTGCTGTGGTGCATGTGTTAAGTACTGAGCTCTCTAGCTGGAGTATCTAGTTAGCTAGGAGTTCTAGTTTCACTGCAGTCAACTTGTAAGTAGGTGTTTTGTGTTCAGATAATTCACATTTGAGAGACCCTTTTAGAACAGCATTTCAGACACTCCGACTACAATCTTCTTCTCACAAACATACACTGCTGATGTCATCAGCTATAAAGTGTTTTCTGACACTATAAAAGCCAGATGTGCTGTGGCAATTGCACTGGGTCTATATCAGAACATCAAAGTATTAAAACTTTGAGTGTTCTGATATCGAACACTATTCAGCAAATGCTAAGAATAGCGAAGCTGCAGAACAGCAAATTCTTTCCTCGGGAAATAATTTGGTTGGCCGTTTCTATGGCTTCGCTATTCTTAGCGCTGTGGTGGAAAGTTACGGGTTGGGTTCAGGTAAGTGTGAGATTGTTTGTACGTTAGGGTTAGGGGCAGGTTAAGTGAGTTAGGGTTAGGGCGCGGGTTAGGCGTGTGTGCAATAGTGACAGATTTTAGGGTTGGGGCGGTTTAAGTGAGTTAGGGTTAGGGCGCGGGTTAGGTGAGTGTGCAATAGTGACGGACCTTAAGGTTAGGGTTTGGGTTAAGGTAAGTGGGTAGATAGTAGTGTATGTTTAGTTTAGTGTAGCGTTAGATGTAGGAATTTAAGTGTATGTGTGTGGTTGCTGTTTGTTTGATGTGCTTGTGTTGTGTGTATGTGTTTTGGAGCAGCAAATTATTTCCATGGGAAAAAATTCGCTGTTCTGAATGTTCAATATTTTCAGGTTTAGATGTTTTGGGGCTGATGAAATAGCGTTCGCTAATTTCATCTTTTGATAACATGATATAAACGCATTGCATTAAGTGCTATGTTGTGTAAATAGTTAAGAAAGGGTTCTAGTCTCACTGCAGTCTTGTGAATGTGTGTTTGTGCTCAGTTAATTCATATTCAAGAGACTATTTTACAACAGAATGTGAGACACTTCTACTACTGTCTTCTTCTCACAAGCATACACTGCTGATGTCATCATCTAAAAAGTGTTGTCAGACACTTTGAAAGCTAAACTTGCGATGTGGCGCTTGCATTAAGTAATGTGTTCTGTCAATAGTTAGGTAGGGGTTCTAGTCTTGCTGTGGTCAACTGGTTTGTGTATATTCATTTAAAATCAGTATGGTGTCAATTTAAAAAAAAAACACAAGTCCAAAGCTATGTCAGACACTCCTCCAAACATCTTCTTGTGCCATACACTGATGATGTCATCCTGTAAAAAGTGCACTCATATTATTCAAGTCAAACTTGTGCTGTGGCAGTAAGGGAAAGTACTGTGTTTGACAACATCTATAATTAGATATTTAGATGTTATAATCTAACAGCAGGCAACTTGAGCATGTATCTATTCAAATAATTTTTCTGAGGCAATTATTTCACTGAGATGTGACTCCACATCCATGTCAGATACTCGTCCCAACATGTTCTTCTCAGCATACATTGATGTTATCAATCTCCATAAAGTGCAATATGACAGTGTTAAAGTCAAACATATGTGGTGGTGCTACTGTTATATTGTATGGAATTCAGCTTCTATACCTACACTGGTGTAATGTTCAAACCAGACACAATCAACTGTTGTGTATGTGTGGTTGGTGGTACATTACAGTAATTCTATGATTTGAATTACTTTTCATTTCAAAACCACTCTGGAGTTCTTTTAACATAGCCCCATACATCCAACATCCCCTTTTTCTATCTGGCCACATGAAATCTTTCCTCATGCCAAAGATACATACACATATCATGAAGCAGAGTCCTTCCATAAGCCTCTGCAAGCCATCTGCAGACCATTGGATGTGTGATTATTAACTCGTCATGGGGTGGTGCACTTGTCACATATGGAGAGAGGCACTCTGTAATGCAATCAAAGAACTATACACATGCACACATAGCCTTATTATTTTCCATCATACAGATATAATGAATTTGCTTTAAATGTTATAATAATGTCTAGGATTTTATGTAATGTGACCATTATCTTAGTAATGACCTATGACCCTATGAATATTTCAGATGTCAATGTTGCTGTCATTGACATATGCTATGCTGAGGTATGTATATATACGGTAGGCCTACAAGAGTGTATTATAGTCTGTGATATGAGGTAATGTATTGATGGATGCTGCTGCCATTTCATTACATGTTCCTTCTATAACAGCTGTAGTAATATGTCTCCTGAGAACTGTTGACATGAGATGATACTATGTATATTGTTGGCTAAGGCATGTGTTTTTTGTAGTGGAGCAGATACAAATTCTAAGCAGTTCTCATTCAACCAACACATTGACACTTACAGTATGGCACAGGTGTGCATCTGTATACCTACCATCATTAAATGCTCCGTGACATACATCAGTATAATATCATACGATTACATAGGCACATAAGTCTTGTTTCATCCAAATGTAATGCTGTGATACAAACATAAATATAACATGTTTTGATTCAGTTGCAACCATGTGGAATTCAATATATGTGCAATTGTGCTGCTATTCCCAAGGATTATTGAGGTGGTGAGCAGCACCATTGCATGACTATCAGTATTTGTCAGTAAATGCTCCACATGAACCACAACCAACTCATTTGTAAAGTGTCCTTATATGGCATCAAGCTGCTCAAACACAGCTTTCCCATGAAATACATACATGTATATGTTGTGCAATTGATGTAATTAGTTGAAATTGCTACAATTGTATGACTGTATGAAACGTACCACTGCATGGTATGTAATGCATGACCAAGGTTGCATTTGGAAGTGTTGTCACAAATCATTTATTTAAATAAGTATGAAATGTTAAAGGGAATACACAACTAAGCAGAGAGATGTTTATGGATGCTACCAGTCATACTCAACTAGAGAAAATCAACAATCTGCTAGCTGAGTTTGACTCACACTTCAACCCTATGTCACCACTGGCCATCAGCCAAAGTATACATGCAAACAATACTCAGTTTATCTTCTCAGGAGAGCAGCTCATCTATGCATCCTCTAAGGATAAAAACACAGAATCAATAGGCCCTGACAACATCCCGGGGTGCCTGTAGTGTGACTTAAAACCTGACCTAGCAGACACAGTTGGATCCCTACTTAAATACATCTTCCACACAGCCTATGTTGTTGCAGAAGGGTATACAGCAACAGACATCCATCTGAACATGGCGTCCATCACCTGATGCAGGGACCTATAGACCTATACTCCTGGCTCTCCTCATCTGTGAATCAGACCAACAATTCATTATGGACCTTATCAAAAAAGACACATGTAATATTCCGACTGTGTACTAAACATATGCTTAATTTTTTTAGGCTACATCATGTCAGTTAAATCTGTTTGACATCTTTAAGAAGGTCATCAAGGGCATGCATGAGGAAAAGGCTATCATTCCACATAAATTGACCCAGCCAAGGCATTTGACACAAATCCACACTCAGGCATTATGGAGAAACTGTCTCAAGTGAGCATAAACACCAATGTCACCAAGTGGGTAGATAAATGGATCACATACAGGACATATAATGTCAAAGTGTGTGAAGTCACCTCCAGCTAGAGTCCAGTGACCAGGTCTGTACCTCATAATTCTGTACTAGGCCTTTCCTGTTCAGTATTTAAGTCTCAGAAATCAAAACAAACTTATACATCTTTTGGCTATTCAGCTTTGTGGATGACTGAAAATTGTGGACAAACATTTAACTCCAAGAATGGTGTTGGTATAATGCAGAAAGTATTAACACACACAAAAGATTGTTGTCAGGGACACAGAGACACAGTAGATGAACAAATATCATGATTAGGCCCTTTATGAAAGCAAATACACAAGCTAATTACAATATAGTCCTTATGAGCAGACCAAGTGTTAAGTGACCTGGGTACTCAGATAGTAACTGGATCTTCCACCAGCATGTGACCACAGTGGTGACAAATCCATTGTATGTAGCACAAGTCCTGAGTATGGGCAGGCCATCCACATCAAAGGGCATCATAGTCACATTGTTCTCTCCCCCTCATCATAGCACTAATTGAGTACAATGCAGCCTTTTACATGTACCACACATCTTCCAGGGAAGATTTACTCAAGTGTATCACTTTTGCCAGAGTGAGCTCCTGCACATCTTATGAGCCATACCTAAGAATTCTCTATGATGTGTAACCATTAGGAGATGACAGTGTAAAATGCATTTCAAAGTGTTATACAAGATGCATGTGTGATACATGTTCCTGTGATGCACCCAGTAAATAGATAGCTCATTGACAACATTGATGGCATCGGTTATGTTCTTGCATGTATTGATTTTGGCATATATGTGTCATGCAAGCCTCTCAACTAGCCAGGATTGTTTGTAATGTAAACTAAAGGTATAACATCGTCCATCTTATTACCTCCAAAAAGTGGGAATTTTTGAGGAAGGTGCGCTTGATTACTCATATAGATTACTGAATAATCATTACAGTTGTACATATATGTTCATGCAGAACATATATAATAAGTCACAATCACATATTTTGTGTCATTGACACAGATTAATGGTGGTATTATTATACTGTCCACAACTGTGTGTGCTTCTATCTACTGTTGTCTATCAGTCTGTTACTATGTGTTCTGAGTGGTCGAGACCTATGCTGAGATTACATTTATATTCTAACAACTCATGTTGCACATCTTCACAATATGCACATACCCCCTATTTTATATACTGTCCTTGAAAACTGTCCTCTCCAGTGATCTTGTTAGAATGCTCATATCACAACCAACCATCTTCAATGATATGTGACCTTGTGTGACAGTCACATTATATACAATAACTATGTGATGCTATGAACATACCAATACAGCATGAGTAAACAGCAATAAGTACTGCATCATGTACTTATGCGATTACTGTTCATGCTACAACTGCCTTGTCCTTGGGGTGTATGTACAGTGACATGCCCTTATCTGGTGTACATTACCATGTTACACTTTTCCTCTTCCCCTTTCTTCATTCCTACCATTGATGTGTGTGGCCCTTCTCAATACACACAATTCCACACTATATTTATAATGCAGTCTATGTACCCTTGATGATCACCACCAAACCTTTATTTCAGTATGCATAAAACATGTTTGTACGTACTCGGCACTGACTACACTTTCCTATAATATGTTAGATCTGTATTCATTGCCTTAAATTAAACCCTGGTAGTCATTGTGGCTGTCCGCACAATCATGCAGATCTAGTTTGCTTGTAGGTAAACATGTCTGCATGTCTGAAGGTGTTTGTGCTACTTTACATAGTTTATTGGCTGGCAACACTATTGCTGGCCATAAAACCTTGCTTATATCTGTGTAAGCATGATGCGCTGCATGCATATGCAATTAGCACTGCTGCTCATCACACAAACACGTAAACTCTGTGTAGGCTTCACGCTAAGCCTACACTGAGTTTATTGAATCCCAGGGCTTGTCCTTAGATGTTTATAGCTTTAAAAAGTAAACTGAAAGGCAGTTATTTTTCTGAATGGCTTGAACCTGAGATGTTAGGTTTGCAGGTGAAACTAATATAGAAAGAATCAAGAGCAAATGGGGAGGAGAACTTGCTTTTATTACTTGGGGAAGGAACCTGTAAAGGGTTATTGATTATCACTACAGGAAAAAGAAGAATTAAGACAGTGGGTATTTTTGTTATCAAACCTGGGAGATGTTTGGGTGTTATTTGTGTATAAAAAAGACAAATGTAAGGATAATGAATATCCTTTAAGTTAAAGAACAAGAGAGGGGGATATTATAGAAATTTAGAGCCACATTTCCTTATTACAGGACCCTTTTTTCTGGATGGGTGATTTTAACACCTATTGAAAAAAAAGAGAAAAAGAAAGAAAGATGTGAACAATTAAATAATTTCAAGAGAAATTCTTAGGTGGGTGGACTTATATTCAGTAGAAAATAAGTTAAGCACATATAGGAGAATACTAACAATTAGAGCTATGACATGAAATGAAAAGTGTACAGAGGCTATCATTTCAATAGATTATGAAGTAGCATTCATTCAAGGAGGTGCTAAATATTTTTTATTTGTTTTGTAATGATCATGTTATAATGAATTAATTTTAGGATTCTCAGTCAGCTTGGTGGGAGGCATTAAAAGAACTGTCTAGGGAATACAAGCACTTATGGCACGTTGTTCACAGAGAACTTATAAGAGGTATTTGGGGATAACTGAGGGGATGCATAAAAACTTCTAAAGTAAGAAATCTATGGTCACTTTAAAAAGTGTCTTATTTTTAAAATTAATTTAGAGGTAATGAAGGTGTGTTTATGATATCAGAACCTTCTGTTAAACATGACACAAATTAGCTTTCTCCATTACTGGAGAAATATGTAAAAAAAAAGATTAATAAAGAGATGAATTTAGGATGAGCATGTGAGGATTGTTTATGGGCAGGACAGAATAAAAAATATGTAAAAAAAGATTAATAAAGAGATGGATTTAGGATGAGCATGTGAGGATTGTTTATTGGCAGGACAGAATAAAAAAGCTGTTTAAACTTTTTTTGGAAAATCTATACAGAGGGAATAGAGCAGGTTGATATAAGTGGAGGCTGAGAATGACAGCAGAAAAGTTGCTTTCTGAGAGCTGGAGTAGGAAGTTTCATTAAGGAACAGAAGGAATTGTATCTTATTGAATTAGCAGATGATTATTTGACCTGAAAACATCTAAAGCCTTGGGAGATCAATACTGAAAATAAAGAAACTCCCAAAAGTCAGAAAGCACAAAACATTTTTTTATAGGGAGGTAAGATCCATAAACCCCTGATATGGGGCAAGTGCCCATACCCCCAAATGGCACATACACCAAATGTTGCAATTACCCAAACATCAAGAAGAGTGAGTAAATGATAAGACTGTGACATTCACCATCTTGGTCTTCTAACCACCATTATAAGACACTGGTTCCCTTCCAATGACAATGTTCTGAGTGTCTGTCAACTATTTTCCAACAAATACTAGGTTTTCTCTTTAAAGGATTTGCATTTTGATGTTGCAATAGGGATGGATGGTCTTTCCTAAACATTTAATGCTAAATTAGAAGACTAGCAATTTTAAGTATTCCATGAAATTATGCAATGTGATCTACAGAGGAAAATTTAAGAACAATTTTTGGGAGTATAGTTACATTTATATGACTGAAAAGACTTGAAAAGCTGGAGGACATTAATGTTAAAAATTTTGAAATATAAATTATAGCAAAAATTATATAAGAATAGCTATAGTTTTTTTAAAAACTAGTTGAAATGAAGTATATGGATTTGGTAGAGGAAATACCTTAGTAACGTATTACTCTTAATTAGAGAAATGGTGGATATAATTAATCATGGTTTGATACTGCCCTTATATCTTTCAGTGTTAGAGGCTTTTGATAAGATTTTTCATAAGCAACTATTACACATAGCACATATTTATGTTTTGAGGTTAAAAATGATAAAACATATTGAACATTTTATGGAAAGGTTGGACAAAACCATTAGTAAATAAGTAACTTGGTCGGGGGATACAGATGTTAAATGGTTTATAACAGGACTGCCTATTAAGCCCATCATTAATTTGTTTATAGATTCATAGAAATTCCAAGGCCACTGAGTCTCATGACCATTCTTGCCTTGTCAGTATTTCCCTCTGCCAGCACCTCCTTTCTCCAGGAGGGCCTTTTTGGTCAGTCATGGAGAAAAATTGTGGTTACCCATTCAGCCATCTAGATGATATTCAAAGGTAGATATAACTGCTTAACATGCAGGGAGATTTTATTCCAGAGGTTTGGGAGATGCTGAGTTTTAAACCTTTCCATCTACCATGTTTTATTTATCTGCTGGTGAAAATTTAGGTCCCTGGTTTTAGTACTGGTGGAAATACTGGACTTGTGGAGAAACAAGAGGTTCATGATAATTGATTCCCTAAAGGCATGGTAAGAAATCACCCCTCAAAAGTCTATGAGACACTAAATAAACGGATAAAGCTTCTAGCCTCTCTTGGTAGCACAGGGTCTTTAGGCCTGTGATCATTTCAGTTAGGAACCCTTGGGGTCTTTCTAAATGATGTATATGTTTAGTGATATGGACTCAATAATGTACTTGATCAATGCTGATTACATTTTCAATTCTTGATGATAATTCTTTGGTAATTGGCTGTGCTGAGTAAAAGGATTTCCTGGCAACTGTTGTCACATGATGGTCAAATGAGAGGGAGCTATCAACCCAAGTACCTAGGTTCCTAACTACATTTTCAGTTTGTTGAGGTGTATTGTCTAGACAGCTTGATGACACTACACCTTTAAGCTTTTAGTTTGAGCCTATTTTAGTACACAAAGAGTTTACTAGGGGAGTCCATTCTGGAGGGTTTGGGTATCATAAGGTGACTTAACAACAACCCCAAGTTTGCAGTCATCTGCACACATTGATAGTCAGGGGTCTTGGCTCCCTTCATTGAGAACTGAGAAATAAATACCAAAAAAGGAGATGTCCCAGCACCAAACCATGATAGACACTGCTGGCCATTTTCATACTTTTCCTTTTTGTAAAGACATTTATTAAAATTTATAAAATACCAATACCAATACTGTTTAATCTGTATATTGAAATTATCGGTTTCAGTCTTTTTAGTCTGTTACTAATCTTTTGTTTGTTTTTTTAATGTGTCTTCTTGGAGCTTTTCATCCTGGGCCTCCACTGAAAACAGGCTACTGGCTCAGTTGGACTATCCTGGTAAAAAATGTAAAATAAAAATAAATAAATAAAATATAACAAACAAACAAACATAAACAAAAAACATTATTACAGCATACAAATATTTACACTATATAGACCAACATTAAAACTAAATTGAAGGACTGACTTCTCTTTTAAAAAGAGTGTTTTATAAAATGGATACAAAAATACATTTATGCAGGTATAACACCACACACACACACACACACACACACACACACACACACACACACACACACACACACACACACACACACACACACACACACACACACACACACACACACACACACACACACACGCACACACGCACACACACACACAGATACACGCAAGTTAATACATGTATAACACAAAAGTTAAAGACAAAGAGAATGAATAAAGGAGTATCAGAACAGTGAATTCTGTCTATATTTCAAGTTGTGAGCTTAAGTGCTCTGAAGGGCTTTCAATAAAACTTTAAAAGGACTACACCAATTACTAACATTGGGCAGGATTCACGAAGGCTTGCACGGAGTGTAAGAGACATGTAACACTCCATGCAAGCCTCGCGTTCCAGGAACAGCCCTAAACTCCGTGTAAGAGACCAGCTAAAACGTCTCTTACACGGACTGGGCGTGGACATGCTAAATACCTCACTTGCAGCCGAAATGTATGCAAATGAGGTATATTAGCGATCCACGAAGCAGAAATCAGCCCGTGTAAGAGACGTTTTAGCTGCAGAAATGTACTCAGTTGACAACTGAGTACGTTTCTGCAAATTTCACAACGGAGCCATGTTAGCTCCAAATAAAGGGTGCATATGTGTCAGGCAGCATGCCAATGGCCAAATATGTGGCCATTGGCAAGGTAACCCGATGCAAAAATAATAAAAATATAATTTTTTTTCGGCGATCGCCAATGTTTAAACCCAGCACAGCCCCGCGCAAACGGGCTGCACTGTATAAAACATAAAAATGAAGGTTATAAACCCACAAATGTGGGTTTTATGCAATACATGGAATGACAATGCAGGGACCAGCAGACCAAAAACAACATGGCCACCGTGTAGTGGTTGCTAAGGTGGGAGGCTGAGTGTAAGAAATGTAACTAAGCATTAGTAGGCAATCTCATGTAAATGAGGATTAGGATACTGAATCTCACAGTCACATAGCAAATGAGCACAGTCTGAGTAGTGTAAAAGATACATAAGGGGGAGGAATAGAGTAGGAGATAGGTGACATCACAGGGGGGAATGGTAGAAAGAAATGCAGTTCATTGGAGGTCAGTGTAACATGACAGATGACAGACACAGATCAGGGAAAGAGGAGTGCCACAAGATAAGTGTGGGAAAGTCAAGAAATGGAAGGTGTACACTGTTACTTACACTAAAGTTTTTTGTTGGGCGTGCATGCGCACGTGTGCACGCCATGAAGCGTGAGTAGGGCAGTGTGTGCACGTGTAAGGCAGACTGAGCATGTGGGAGCATGTTGGTAGATGTTTAACACTGATTGCGCTTGTGTGCGTGCCCCAGTAGGCAGAAGGAGGCATGCCCAGTATGCCCTGGCCTTGGCAAAGAGGCAATGCATAGCACATACACTGGCTCAGTAGGAACCCTGGGAATGATACCCCCTCTGACTTACTCAAATAATAACAGGGATGCCTAAAATGACATGACCTGCTCACAAACATGTACAGGGAAGTGTAATATGCGCATCCGACAGAGGCAGCCCTGCAGCACCACCTGAGGCATGAATGCCATGTGTTAAGTTATGTAACACCATGTACTATATGCACACCTGAGCACCCTGACTAACATCCACCCTCACCAAGCATGAAGCCACAAAATGATGATGGGATGATCAAGTGCAATAACTGGCTGAAGTAATGCAGTTAGTCAAAGAGGAGCCAATGTGTTTCAGGCTGGGAAGACATGCGGAGCATGACATGATGCACCACCTGCTAGGGGTGGCGTGCACCTATCATTCCATGCCCCATGGATACTGGCAAAGGCTGTCAGTACCCACAGCATGCCCTGAATTGGTAAGTCTCAAAACACAAACCCACCTTCATAGGTTCCACAAGGGATAGGAACCTAGATGTAATGCTACCCAATGCCAGAAGTCTAAACAGCAAGATGTGTGCAGTGTAAACGCACACAGTATGAAGAATGTAGATATCAGTCCTGTAATAGAGAACTGGGTCAAGGCTCACATCAGCACCCTAACACTACCAGGTCACACCTCATACTGTGCTGTACAGCTGCAAAACATGTAACAAGCTACAAAAGGAGGGTGACTAGCAATAAATGTCAAGGATAACCACACCCCCATGTTGGTACCACAACAAGAAGCAGCATGGATTAGCCATGGTCAAATACCAATGGCTAAAACCACCTCCCAGTATATAGCCTGCTGCAGACTACTGTCCTAATACCAGGAACTGCACCTGGCCTATGTTGGATACATGAATATATCAAGCCCCCCAAACAACATTATATTGCTTGACTGAAAATACCCAGACATACACCGGGAGAATTATACTAGCACCAACACAGTTGGAGAAAGGTTCCCAGAATCCATAAACCAAAATGGCCAGGAACAACGTACCACTACCACAAGAGGGGTAAGCATACTGGATGTGATAATCAGCAACATGTGTAATGGATGGCAAGATGAGAAGTGTATCCTTCACTGGTAAGACCAGAACATAGAGTAATCACACTGGATATACACATCCCGTCCCCAGTCCCTGGCCAGAATACCACAGTGAAAAACATGTGTAAAGCATAGGTTGAACCCCTCCAGACCAATGTGGAATCCACGAAAGGCCTCTGCAAGTGCAGAATATGGGACACACCGCAGAACATGTTATACAGGAATTCCATGAACACAGCCAGGAATGCTTGGAGTATGCAATCACAAATAACAACAAGACACAATGCCATACACGCAGGCATCTGGCATGCTGGACTCCAGCCATTACCAAACCATGCAAGAGAATGAGGAAGCTACCACATGATAGAGCAAACATAAAAAGGGAAGTAATCACTGATCAGTAGTATGGCAATAACATATGTCCACACATACAATCCACTAAGGCCAGCCACAACAAGTAGAATCTGTGAATCCAGAGGCAATGTGACACCTGTCCCAAGTACACAGACAACCACAACTCCCCCAATAAATACAAATATATGTGATAGATGCAACCATGTATCCAAACCAGAGGCTGAGCTCCCCCAACTCAGTACTGTCAAAACTAGTCAGGAGGAGAAGGTAACCACATACACCACAAACCCAGTCCCACATAGACATACCACAACTGTAAACCAAACACATAAACACACAAAATCATTCCCGGATGCCCTAATTACAAACACACCACACCAACAGAAGCCTCCAAAGCAGATCACAAGCAACCACAACCTCCAAACATAGCACATGCAACACATAGTACACAAAGCTGGTGTGCCAAACAGTCACAGGCCAGAAGGAGAAACAACATGCCTGATACAGTTGTAATAGGTGCCTGTATAGGCAGACACACTGCTGTCCCACTCACCAGACTGAACAAGGGAAAGGGTACAGTAAGCTGCCTGTAGGCTGCCACAATATGCCACATAACACAAGTACACAGGTCACCCCAAAGCAAGCAGAAATATGATGCACTCAATGTCCATGCTGGTGTGAATGACCTGAGATGTACCTCCCTGGGCTGCATGAAAAGAGACATGGATGAGCTCTCTGAGTATGTACCCCAGGCTAGTATGACACTGGCCGTGTGCAGCATCCAACCCTCACCAAGAATGATGCCACAGTACAAACACAGAATGATCATGTTTAACAGGTGGCACAGTTACAGCTGTCAGTCCAAGAGGGTCTAATGTCTGTCTGCTTGAGATGTCAAGCATGACAAGCGATGCTGCTGTTCCAGGGATGGCTTGCACCTGTTAACCCTGTGCGTCTGGATACTGGATAAGGCCTTTGCCACCTCCATAGAGCCGTATGTAGGCAAGGCCAAAAAGACTACCCACCACTCTAGAAAACATAAGTGGTAAGAAACATAAGGGTAATGCTGACCAATGCCAGATATGTAAACTGCAATATGCATGCCCCTGAGGCACTTCCCAGTATGGAGAATATCGATGTCTGTGCAGTGACAGAAGCCTGCTGCAAGCCTAGTGATAGCACACCAGCACTACCAGGTTATACCACATATCATGCATTATGGCCCCAACACCTGGACCAAAACATCAAAGGAGGGGGAGTATCCATATGCAGCACAGACACCCATACGGCCAGGTAACTGACAATGCACAAAGCAGCGGAGACCACCCATGTGCACCTAAGTGTAGTCAAAACTGCTGTACAGTCTGTAGCATGCGACAGACCACACTCTCACACACAAAACTCCACCCAGACATCCTGAAGACACTGGACAGTATGAATGTCCCACCAAATACCAGACAAGGTACACACAAATTACCACATAGGTTGCAAACCATTATGTATGCAAGGAGTAATCAGGGACCTAGGGACACAAGTCGACAGTACTCTGTCATGTGACACTCACAATGCCAATGTGGCTAGGAAGATTGTCGATATTGGACACCGTATCATGAAAGGATTCACATCTACATCAACAGAGGTCACTGTGCCGCTGTACTGTTCCCTTATCAGACCCATAATCTAGTACAATGACTCATATGGGAGGTACCGTATGTGACACCTGCAGCGGTTCGGAATACCTCATAGTTACCCCACCAAGAGGATAAAGGGTGTGAAATATATGTCATATGCTGCCTGGGTGTAGACACCCCAGCTGAATGCAGTCACAGACTGCCTACACAGAGGCATTCTATGTCTGTTGTACAAGGCCATGTCCAACACAGGAGTAATGGACATGCTCCACCACAGGAAATCAAAGCCATTGGAGCTGTGAGAGTGACAGATGTCAGCCTCAACACATAATGAAATAGGATGTTCTGGAGGGACAGATACATAACCCAGAGGCTCCCCACACCCAGAAACAGGATCCCAATCCATGTTAGGCAGAGCCCCTCACTGACACCCCTCAACAGGAATATTGCTAAGTGGATGGATGATCGTACATGTATACTGGGGGTCTTCACTGTGTCACGACCAGACAGAGGCACAGTAAAGAAATTCATAAATGGCCATAATAGTCACATAGCAAGGGGCGGCAAAAGACACACACACTCTGGCTAGGCTTACTAATGCCCTAAGGTGGATAGCCTAGTATGAACCCATGAACCTATGAAGATACAAATTGTACAGGACACTAAGGATAATCACAAGGCTTACTTAACTGATGGTAGGAACCATGTTGGGCATCCACAGATATGCTCCGAATCACACAGATATTACAAACAACATACCAAACACACACACATATTGCTAACATACAACCTGACAGGTGCAGTGCAACCCCCCCCAGAATGCAAAATATCTATCCCAGCAGACTGCTGGTCCCCTGACATTGCAGATGCTGAGGTAACAGCCATCATCTGCAAAGCAAAACACTCAGCAGCAAAGGTATGTGATGGTGTCCTGGGCTGAGGCCAACATGGACTCCAAGAATAATGGAATGCCAAATCACACTACTGCCCAATGTCAACCCTACCACAGGATATGTACCCAGAGAGCAGTGTACAACAACAGTGGTCCTTCACAACAAAGGTGTTGCCTGAATGGATACTGCAAACTACCACCCCAGGATCCTGATAAGCTTGGTCTGCACAGCTATGGAAAGGATCAGTATGTACCACAGACATAAAGCTATTGTGGACCTACTGATACTGGACCCTACACAGTGTGGCTGTCATAACTGCAGATCCTGCCCCTAAACATGTTTGACCCATTTGAAGCAGTCATTAAGGTCATTGATGAGGGCAATGTGGTCCACACAGCGTAGCTGGACCGTGCATAGGCTTCTAGACAATACCCTACGAGTTCAGTATGGATATGTTTACCAGCTTAAATATATACCCCTATGTCAGTAGAGGGGTTGCAAACCAGACCAAAGACAGAACTTACATGGTCAGACATGCTGCATCCATGTCAGACTACAAAGCAGATATGAGTGGCATCCCACAAGGCCTGGTCCTGGGCCCCCCCCCCCCCCGTTCTGCATATATGTCCCATAGGTGTAGGCCAACATGGAAGGACTGTGACTGAACATATATGCAGAGGAGTACAAACAGCCCACCATATCCGACCCCCAGCTGACACAAGCAACCCACAAAAGGGCCACCTACAAACAGACAACTGGAGCCATAGCCATGTCAGCAAGCTAATTGCAGAACTGTGTATAGACAACCACCGTGGATATACAGTAAGTGCCCACAAATTACCACACAGGTGTTAATCCATTATGTACCTAACATGTAATGAGAGACCTGGGGACAAAAGGTGATAGATATCCTGCACTGGACAAACATGTGGCTGTAGTGTTCACAGAAACATACTATATACCCACCCAATCATGAAGGTTGTCAGATGTAGATAAGGGGAGGTCACTGTGGCTCTGCAGTCATCCTTCATCAGCATCATAATTGACTACAATAGCCCCTGTGGGATATACCTCAGCAGACACCTCCATCAACTGTAAAGTCCACAACAGTACCCCACCAGGAGTAGCAAAGAGCATAAACAGATGCAATGTGTTGCCTGAGTAAACAAACTGCAGCCCCACACACTGCCATACTGACCAGCTACAGGCAAGCTGTGCCTGATGTATGAAGCCATGTCCAACCTGGAATCAATGAACATGCTGCACCTTGTACAATCTGAATGGCAGTGAGCTATGCACATGAGAGACCTGAACCCCAGCACTGACATACATAGGACAAGCTGTTCAGAATGATCCATAACACAGAAGGCACCCCCACTCTTCAGTAAACTTCCGGTACAGGTCAGCCAGAGAGTCACCTATCGACACCCCTCAAGAGGAATCCTGATGCGTGGATGGGAGATGGTAGGCTAACCCTGGGTATCACTGTTATGTCAGAGGTAGACGGAGGCACAGTATACTAACCATGACATATGTCATGGCAAACTCCAGTTACAATGTGTGTCGAAGGACAAACACACCCTGTGACTAGCATCAGAAATGGCCTAGGGAACATTGCTAGTGTTTGCCAATGTCCACCCATGTTGTGGAATACACTACCAATGTTGGACGAGCCTGGTGTAGGTAGTCCATATCTGAACATAATGCAACATGGTCATATGTGCACAACTGGCCCCTACACAGTCTGTTGTGCTCACTATGAAGATGTCAAGCAGTGATAGGACTAAAGTCCAGGATACTGTCCACCACAGTGAAAGTACTGAATCAGTACACTATACGGTACTACAGTGTTAGGTCATTATGAAAGTATGTTGACAACTGTCTGCAAAGTATCCCATGCAATCCCTGCAGGCACAGTATAATCCCTGTTGTGGCAGACACGAAGCAGTTGGCCAGTTAGTACACAACATGACACCCAACACACAACCATAAACGTGAGATATTGTTGAACTTTACACACACCCAAATATGTGGTGGACTTCAGAGTGCAACATATCGAAAGCTCACACTGGGCATGCTCGCACACTTTGATAAATGAGGCATATGTCAGACAACATGCCATGGAAAGGCTGAACTGGGCATGCTCACACACTTAGGCCATATCTCCGTTTAGCAGTTGGCCACACATATCTGGTATTTGTACGTGTCATTCCAGGAACCAACCACAACACAGCAATCTGCCCAGTGCACACAGTAACTGACTACAGAGACATAAGTGATATAGTGGATCGCCATCATATGCAAACATCTTCCACAGATACACAAGTTGGTCATAGGAACAGGGAATGCTATGGCAATAAAGACCTGCAAACAGTAGAACAGCACAACAAATATTGTGCATCTGACAATTGAACATATGGGTGTAGAGGTCAATACTAATCTTGTTGCCCTAGGGAATGACAGCTCAGCCAGAGTGTGCTTGGCATCTGCATCCCCAGTACAGTAGGCTACTGAGCCACTGTAAAGTAGGTCACATAAGGCAACATGTGGGGCTAGTGAGCTGTGCCTCTATCAAGCAGGGGCACAGTGGAGATCCCAGGGTTTGAATGTGCAAAGCCACAGCCATGTTGTCGGTGTGTGCTGGAAGAGGGTTGCTGAGGATCTCTAACAGTAAGTGGCCGTCAATAACAGACTGAAGGGAGCCCTATCTGCATTCTCTGGACAATTCCACTGTCAACACTGTGTTGTGATGATTATGTGTGAATGAAGTGCCATGCCGGAACTGTTCACAGATGTCCTCCCTCTGTGGGCTACAGCTCTGCAATGTATTAGTTCACTCTGTCTGTTGTATGGCTCATATATGGCTGGTGTACACCTGACAGGTGTCTTATTGTGGAACAGTCATGGGTATATGTGGGATAGCATGATCAATGCAAACCGTACACATGCTCATAGAATGCAATTGTCAAGGATTATGCTGAGTGGCCAGTATAGTCCCCCAGCATGGGTCCTCTTAATTCGTCCACCCCAGTCTTCACAAGTGTAGAGTCTGCTTGTGCTAAATACAGTTTGTGTGCAGTGACAACCTTGCCTGGGGGTGGAGATGGGATATGGATGTCCAGAGAAAGGTGGGTATGGTCAGATATCAACAATGGTGGTCTACCTCTGGTGTGGAACAGTGAGTACCCATGCTGCAGATGGACAGGTGCAATATGTATTCCCCCATGTGGCTGTGGTGTGTGGTTCTGCCATAGCACATGGACCCACAAATTGTAGTGGCTGTAGGGTAAAGTGGTAGAGGCCTGAGTAGTTCTCGTACACAATATGCCTGTACCTGATGTTAACTGGAATGGTGTATGTGAACACATGCATATCCCGGCACTGTTCCCAGGGAAGCTAAGTGTATGTCCTGGATATGGGTGTGGTGTTCTGGACTGGTTGTGTTGTGTGTTACAGATCCTGTGGTCACAAAGCATGGTATAGAACATAACCTGCCAGTGCGATGTGTATATCTGACCCTGACGTAGGTGGCTGCAAATGCATATATATGCTATCCCCCACCTGACAGGTAGTACTACATGTACATACCTCTGTAGAAATAAAGATGTCAGCACCCTATAAATACTGCAGGTGCAGAACAGCTACCCAGTAATTCGGATAGTGTGCTCCGCTAATGCATTTCCCTCAAGTGTCATAATATAGTTAGGTAGGGGTTTGAATCCTGCAAATGCTTAGTGTGTGTGTAGATGGGGTTTGTGTGTGCGAAAGAAATGTCCCTTTTGGCAACTGGGTAAACACACTACAGGATGCACATTCCCCTTTCTAAACACTGATGATGTCAGCACCCTATAAGTACAGCAGGAGAAGGAAAAACCACCCAATAATGCAAATAGCATGCTCCACTAATGCGTCCGTCTAGAGTATCATAACATAATTAGGTAGGGGTTTGAATCCTGCAAATGCTCAGTGTGTGTAGACGGGCTTAGTGTGTGTGCAAGTCTGTATGAAAAAAATTCCCTTTTGGCAACTAGGAGAACACACTACAGGATGCACATTCCCCTTTCTAAACACTGATGATGTCAGCACCCTATAAGTACAGCAGGAGAAGGAAAACCTCTCAATAATGCGAATAGCGCGCTCTGCTAATGCATCTGTCTCGAGTGTCATAACATAGTTAGATAGGGGCTTGAATCCTGCAACTGCCCAGTGTGTGTGGAGGGGGGTTAGTGTGAGGAAAGTGTTCCTTTTGGCAACCGTGAAAGCACTCTACAGGATGCACATTCTCCTATCTCAGCACGGATGATGTCAGCACCCTATAAGTACAGCAGGAGAAAAGAAGCCTCCCACTAATTCGAATAGCGAGCTCAGCTAATGCGTCTGTTACAAATGCCATAGCATAGTTAGATAGGGGTTTGAATCCTGCTAATGCTCAGTGTGTGTGCAAGTCTGTAGGAAAAAAATATCCCTTTTGGCAACTAGGAGAACACATACAGGATGCACATTCCCCTTTCTAAACACTGATGATGTCAGCACCCTATAAGTAGAGCAGGAGAAGGAAAGCCTCCTAGTAATGCGAATAGCGTGCTCCGCTAATGCATCTGTCTCGAGTGTCATAACATAGTTAAGTAGGGGTTTGAATCCTGCAACTGCCCAGTGTGTGTGCAAGTCTGTGTGAGGGAGATGTCCCTTTTGGCAACTGTGAAAGCACTCTACAGGATGCACATTCCCCTATCTCAGCACGGATGATGTCAGCACCCTATAAGTACAGCAGGAGAAGCGAAACCTCCCAGTAATTCAAATAATGCGCTCTGCTAATGCGTCTGTCATGAGTGTCATAACATAGCTAGGTAGGGGTTTGAATCCTGCAAATGCTCAGTGTGTGTGGAGGAGGTTAGTGTGTGTGCAAGTCTGTAGGAAAAAAATATCCCTTTTGGCAACTAGGAGAACACACTACAGGATGCACATTCCCCTTTCTAAACACTGATGATGTCAGCACCCTATAAGTACAGCAGGAGAAGGGAAACCTCCTAGTAATTTGAATAGCGTGCTCTGCTAATGCGTCTCTCTCGAGTGCCCTAATGTAGTTAGGTAGGAGTTTAAAACCTGCAAATGGCATGTGTGTGTGTTTGGATGTGGGGAGCTTGTGTGTGTGAAATTCTGTATAACAAAAATGTTAGTTTTGGCAATCAGGAGATCACACTACCTGATGCACATTACCCTTTCAAAACACTGATGATGTCAGCACCCTATGAGTACAGCCAGAGAAAAGGAACCATCTAGTAATCTGAATAGTGCGCTTCGCTAATGCCTCTCTCTCACGTGTCGTGACCTAGTTAAATAGGGGTATGAATCCTGTAAATGGCAAGTGTGCGTGGGGGGGGGGTAGTAGGGTGTGTGTAAATGCAAGTGTGAGAAAGCAGATCCTTTTGGCAAATACTACAATACACCAGATGCTGCATACTCCCCCAGTAAACACAGGGGACGTCACCACACTATCAGCACAGCCAAACAGAGCTAGTTGGCCAGTAATGCCAATAGTGCGCTCTGCTACTGGGTCTATTTCCATTGTCAGAGTACAGATAGGTATGTTTTGATAACCCACAACTGCCACATGTGGTTGTGTCACACATTATGACCCTGTGTGGGTCTTTGTGCATAACAATGCATGCCATTGTCTGAACCAGCAATGGCATTGCACACATGATGTATGTGTGTGACACATACACATAAATACCTGTGACCTGCAGTAGTTACCATGTCTGACACATGCCTTGAGTGGATAAATGGTATTTGCAATGCATAACAATATGACTGTGTCTTACTGTGCAGGGGCCGCACGCGGTATGTGTCTATACAGTGTGGGTGTATATGGTAAAATACCTACAGCAGGGGATACACATCTGGTCTGGGCCATATAGTCTACATGTAGTCGATGTACAGGTGCTGCATGCTCCCACCTGTTGTGGGCGTGGTAACATGTCATTCCACTGCAATTCAGTGACCACATGCTGGGAACCCTTCAACTAGTGTGTTGTAGCTACAGTAATGCTCACGCACAATGTTTGGCTGGATGCAGTCCAGCCATATGAAGACAGTTCTTGAGACTGTCATATTGCCAGTGTTGTTATGGAGGATAGGTGGTTTTCCTGTGTATGGGAGGGTTGTGTGTGCCAGGCTATGAACCAGACGGCAGTCCAACACACTGTTAGCTGCACATGAATAGGCCCTGATGCTTTGTGCTGTGCCAACAACCTGGAGGTGTGTGTATCTGTGGTGCCTTGGGATACCACCCCCCTGTCCATGTGTGTTACATGTGTAGGGGATGACAGGCATGGTATGAGGCATAACCTGGCAGTGATGGGTTGCACCTGTGAGCCATGAATCAGGACTGTGGTACTGCACAGATATTGCAGTTCACCGTGCTGAGGACAGTGTCCAGTGCATGCATCTTGCGGTGTACACTGCTGGTGTTGTGTAGCAGCACTGTTAGTGTCCTAACCTGTGTGATACCCGTCGAGGTGGCTATGTAATCCATGTCCTGCAGCATAAGGCAGTATGTGTGTATCAAGGAGCTTTGCCAATATACATTGGGCCATGGGTGTCACATGCAAGCTGCCCCTTGCACATCATTGTGGCTTCCCTAGCATGTAAGCACACATTGACAGCCAGTGGATACCCTATGAATGACATTGGAGACTGAGCAGAATGTAGACATACAACACCCTTCCTACATATAGTGGTAGCATACCTGGTGAGGGTATGTTGGCAACCAAGATCAGGCTCATACTGGCCCATGCCACATGCTGAGAGAGCCCTTCTATGTTCCCTATCATGTAGTCCAGGGAGGTATGTCTCAGGTCATCCATAGTGGCATGGTCAATGACTAAGTCATATGTGTCCATGCCTCTGACTGACCTGTATGCATGTGTTTTGTGGTGGACCATAGTGCCCCTGAGGCATATCACTGTGACCTTCACCATATACAGCCTGTTGAGTGGGACCCCACTGCAGCACCCAAGACAGGTACCTGACACATCTGTAGCAGGTGTGTTGTGTAGCCCTACAGGCTGTGAGTGTGTGGCACACGGGATGTGTGTGCCATGTGTGGCATGTGCTCTGTTCTGACGTAACATATGCCTATGTGCCAGCTGCGGAGGTGTGTGATGCTCAGGCAGGATGCTATTCTGAGTCCCCATGTATGCCCCAGTGTGTTCAGCATGCTGTCAGTGCATGTCTATGTCTGACTTGTATTGTAGTCACTGTAGTATGACATGCCACCTGACAGGGTATGGCATTACTGGGTTCAGAGAGCTCAGTCCCCAGATTGGCTATGTAGTGGCATCCCACACATGTGTTGTATGTTCCTGGCCAAGGGTGATGGTTGACTGCATACATGTGGCAGCTGTGACATTGCCACATGACTCACATAAACCACAACTGGACCATAGAGGTGATTCACAGGTTACCTTTGCACATGCTACCCTAGTAGTGTGATTGCCATGGTGAGTACCAACACATATGGCCAATGGAGAACAACATACTGAAGGTGTGTATGTGTGGGTGTACTGCTACTGTTTCATAGCACTGGCATATATGACTGCACACGTGGGTAAATGCCAGGTAAGACATGTGCAATGTGTCACAGGCAATGTACATGCGAACAGGACGGACAGTGATGTTCTGTCATGTGTAAACTTGACATACTTATCGTACGCTATGCAGATGTCACTAGGAGTCCACAGAAGCACTGTAACTCTGCATTGCAGGTGGAAGCAGTGTTCCAGGGAACCCCAAGCGAACATGCATGCAAACAAAGCTACAGTAAGCAGGGCTGGAAGTAGTTCATTGTACAACAAAGAAGGGGTAACACTAACAGTAAGTAACAGTGCAAATATGTAGGCACTATCAACATGTACCCAGGAATGCACAGCGCAGATGCCCATGGTAGAACTGATATTATGTCATAGTTAATTGTGATTGGATGACATTGGTACTGCACACATATCAACATACGCAAACATCCACATTGCATAGTCGTTGTGGGCAACTTGACACCATTACTGTACATGTCCATCATTGCATATCACTACTTGCATTAGCTTCCCCCCTGTGCTACCCATGTATGTGGCTATCTGTTGACATCCTTACCACCAGCATGCAATAATGTGCAGCTGTTACACTTTGGTACGTACTATGGGTGCAGATAACAATTCAGGACAGTCATACGGTTACTGCATCAGGCATGCTGGGATATACACACAGTCATATCAGCACACTGTACTGTTACCAACATGATACTACTAATACACTTCTATGTAGTCACCCTGTGCATCAGCAACGTGTTTACCTGTTCCCGCAATGATGTTGGAGATTGCAGGAGGTGGCACAGTGTCATCATATGCACAGGGTGTGAATTAGGTATGCCTGAGTCTGCCACTGATACCACCAATTGACATGTGTGTGTATGTGTGTTGGTGAGGGACAGCAGTACAGGGTGGGGCACTGTTGGTGCAGTGTGTGCATGAATGTGGTAGCCCTAGGTGTTAACATTTTGCATGTGTGTATGCACGCACACAGTTCCACCTCATGGCTGCCATATACAGGGGTTTGTGGACAGCCACAGACTGCACCTGGCAGGTCATACAGATCAGTGTCTGTGGGTATGGGCACAGTACCTGTGCCTGGCAGGGGTGCTACGGACTGTATCCAGTACTAAGCCAGACTGGGTACTGTCATCAGAAGTGGGAGTGTGTTGACTGGACACAGGTCCCTGTTGGGACTGTCCAGAGCCACGTGCACGTGGTCTCCTGGGGCGTTCTGATGACAGCACAGACCCAGCATTGCTGGGCCTGCTGCTGGCACTATGGGGGCATGTACAGGCCTGTTGTCGTCCGTGCCGACTGCCAGCTGCTGCTGGCATACGGCCACGTCGACGCCGCAACCGCCCACCATTGCCCTGGCTCATGGACATTTGGTTGTGGAACTGCTGTAATATGTCCCCACAATGTCTGTCTATGACATCAGTGAAATTACGGATAGCATCCGCGATGTCACGCATACTGTCAGTCATGTCTGTGCAACATGCTCTCAGCTCCCTCAGACCCTGTCTGGTGTACCTTTCCATACATGACTGTGCCTACATGACAGCCCGAAACATAGCTGAGGTTGACAGACCTCTTTGGGCATGTCTGCCAGAGGCAGTATGCCCACGGATGCTCCCACGAGAACCCATGGGCAACTGTCTGTGTGGTACCATTGCAGGACTCTGCCCATGGCTGCTGTGTGGGGAAGCATGTACCACAGATACCACATTACCCTGGTCAATGCCCACTGTATCCTGTCCATCACCTAGGGACAATGGTGACAAAGGATGTACTGGCAGGATGACTCTGCGCAATGATGGGGTTGACAGCTGTATACTGTCAATTGGCTGACCAATGGTGGACCCTGACACACCTTCCTGTACCATTACACAGATATCATCATTACCAGTACCTGTGGCACCAGATTCAGGTTCCTTGCTGCAGGACACCAGAGCAGCACCAGAACCTGTGGAAGGAAGACAGGAAACACAGTTTACAGTGTCCACACAATGTTACCAGTGATGCACTTATGCACACATGCACACATGGATACATGCAGACATGCACACATGGACACAGGCACACATGCAGACATGCACACGTGGACACATGCACACATGCACACATGCACACAGGCACACAGGCACACATGCACACATGCACACATGCACACAGGCACACATGCACACATGCACACGTGGACACATGCACACATGGACACATGCACACATGCACACATGCACACGTGGTCACATGTACACATGCACACATGCACACGTGGACACATGCACACATGCACACATGGACACAGGCACACATGCACACATGCACACGTGGACACAGGCACACATGCACACATGCACACATGCACACGTGGACACAGGCACACCTGCACACATGCACAAATGCACACATGGACACAGGCACACCTGCACACATGCACACATGCACACCCCTCGGTATACACACAGAGCACTACTGAGTTACACTAGTGTTACTAGCACTATCAGGACTATTATAGGTGTTGTTAAACACACTCACCAGCATGGATGGCCTGCCTTGCTGCAACCCTAGAGGGACCTGCAGAAATGAGGAGATTAATGTCAGTGGGCACAACTGTGCCATTGATACTGCATATGATACAGTGCAGTAGTACACCAGTTGCCTTTCACACGTCAGCTGCTGATATTGCCAATATCACACATGCACAATTACATACTATGTTGACAGCTACATACCACGGACACACCTTACACATGCATAAACTAACAGTGTACAGAACAGTCAAGTGTACATATGGCATATTACCTGCACGCTCCATGTCATGCTGCTGTGTGGATCCAGCCTCCATCATGATGCAGGTGTATTGCTGTTGCTGTTCTGGGGCTGGAGCCACAACACTTAGCAGTAGCCCCTCCAGTCTGGTGAGGGGGGGGATGTGTGGCCACCCCACCTCCTGTGGCAATCTGTTGCTTGTGGATATCCAATGCACGCTGATGGACATTTCTGATTAAATCACTGCAGTGATGTCGTACCTGCTCATATGTCCTATTATGTGTGCCAATGTCATTTACCCTTCGGACAAGGTCTTGCCACAGTGCAGCCCTCTCCTGCTGATTCGGGCTGGTGCGGGAAAACAGTATGTCATACTCCTGCACCAGGCTCTGGTGTATCTCCTCATCTTCCGCTGCAGAGTAGGCGGGATTACGCTGATGCACCATCTCCCTGGAAGAGAACACAAACAGGATATCATCAGACTATGTCAGCAATATATGGCACACATACTATACATGATACTCAAGTGTAGTGATATACTACTACTCCCATATGTTGCATGTGTGTGTCTCGTGGTGGAGGAATTTTTAACTGAAGTTATTCTGCTCTTCAGTAACTTGAACTGAAGCTAGTGTTGGCTGAATTTTGTTATTTGCTAGTAATTACAGGTGTGGGGGTAGCCACATTCTTTGATTTCCTGTCCTTGCATATTTAAACTGGTGCATGTGAAATAATTCCTGCTTTAAAACTTCAGCTTGGCCAGCTAAGAACTTGGTTATATTCAACTGGACGTATAAGAGAATTTAAGTACCTTTATCTGCTCTTTTTTTTTGAAAAAAATACAGTATTTAATTTGAGTGTTGAAGGAATTTTTAACTGAAGTTATTCTGCTCTTCAGTAACTTGAACTGAAGCTAGTGTTGGCTGAATTTTGTTATTTGCTAGTAATTACAGGTGTGGGGTAGCCACATTCTTTGATTTCCTGTCCTTGCATATTTAAACTGGTGCATGTGAAATAATTCCTGCTTTAAAACTTCAGCTTGGCCAGCTAAGAACTTGGTTATATTCAACTGGACGTATAAGAGAATTTAAGTACCTTTATCTGCTCTTTTTTTAAAAATACAGTATTTAATTTGAGTGTTGAAGGAATTTTTAACTGAAGTTATTCTGCTCTTCAGTAACTTGAACTGAAGCTAGTGTTGGCTGAATTTTGTTATTTGCTAGTAATTACAGGTGTGGGGTAGCCACATTCTTTGATTTCCTGTCCTTGCATATTTAAACTGGTGCATGTGAAATAATTCCTGCTTTAAAACTTCAGCTTGGCCAGCTAAGAACTTGGTTATATTCAACTGGACGTATAAGAGAATTTAAGTACCTTTATCTGCTCTTTTTTTTTAAAAAAATACAGTATTTAATTTGAGTGTTGAAGGAATTTTTAACTGAAGTTATTCTGCTCTTCAGTAACTTGAACTGAAGCTAGTGTTGGCTGAATTTTGTTATTTGCTAGTAATTACAGGTGTGGGGTAGCCACATTCTTTGATTTCCTGTCCTTGCATATTTAAACTGGTGCATGTGAAATAATTCCTGCTTTAAAACTTCAGCTTGGCCAGCTAAGAACTTGGTTATATTCAACTGGACGTATAAGAGAATTTAAGTACCTTTATCTGCTCTTTTTTTTTAAAAAATACAGTATTTAATTTGAGTGTTGAAGGAATTTTAACTGAAGTTATTCTGCTCTTCAGTTATTCCCACCCACCCGCCCTGTTTTTGTTTTGGTGTTAATCTTAGTGGCATTGAAACTGCCCGCCCCTCAGCCTGCCTCTGGGCCCATCTCATTTGCTCACTCAACTGAGTGCAGTGAGATCATATTCTGATTTCAGGCACTCCTACTGTGTACAAAGAGAGCATCTGGGAAATAGAAAAAAAAAATTAAGCTTATTTCCTGCCTTTCTTGTTAAGTGGTACAGACTATTTGTAGGCTTCTGAGCCCCAAGCCCTTCTGTGTTTGAGGGAAGCCTACTAGCTTGTTATTTTTTTCTTATAACTAGCCAGTTTTCTAGTTTCAGCACTCAAATCTGTTTCTTTGATCTCAGCCCTTGTTCAGGAAAAAAAAAAAAAAAAAAAAAAAATTTCATCTGCTTTTTCTGTACTTGTGTTTTTACCTACTTCTTTTTACTTTTGCATCATCTTAAAATGCTCAATTGTATTTATTACTGCTTGGTGTAACTCATTCTAAGCCTTTTGGTTTAAACACTTGGGCTTCGGACCAGTTAGTTGTTTTGCACTGAGAGGGTTTGTGGTCTGCACTGTTGTGGCAGAACAGGTAGCTTACATCCTTCTAGGTTGAGAACTGCTGATTGAGGGCTCAGTGTCTGTTATTCTAAAAGTGTATTAATTCTGGTTTAAGCACTTGGGCTTTCAAGCCAGTTATTTTACATTAAGAGGGTTCGTGGTCTGCACTCTTGTGGGAGGAGAGGCTGGACTCTGCCCTTCTGAGCTGGGAATTTCTGGTTAAAGGCTTATAGTGCATGCATATCTGAACTGTTTCTTACTGAAGTTGGTGCGCCTTGTTTGCTGTGGCATAGACTGGATTCGGGCCTGCTGGATCTAGCTTTGTTTGTGTAACTTGAGCACTAATCCAGACATTCTCTAAAGTATTCAATGGTATTTATTACTGCTTAGTTGTAACTTGATTAAAGTGTAGCTATCATTCAAGTCTTTTGGATTAAGCACTTGGGCTTCAGACCAGTTGTTTTACATTAGGAAGGTTTGTGGCAAGCACTGTGGTGGCAGGACAGGTAGCTTTCATCCTTCTAAGTTGGGAACTGCTGATTGAGAGCCCAGTGTCCAAGTGTATTAGTTCTGGTTTAGGCACTTGGGCTTCAGGCCAGTTATTTTACATTAAGAAGGTTCGTGGTCTGCACTCTTGTGGGAGAAGAGGCTGGACTCTGCCCTTCTGAGCTGGGAATTTCTGGTTAAAGGTTTATAGTGCCTGAATATTTGAACTGTATCTTACTGAAATTGGTTCACCTTGTTTGCTCTAGCATAGACTAGATCCAGGCCTGCTGAATCTAGCTTTGTTTATATGCTTGTTGTTTGTTTGCTTGTTATTTCCCTGGAAGCTAATTCCACCTAATACGTGCCTTCTCAGTGCTTCTGTGGATCACTAGTGATATCTGCATTGCTTACTGTACTTATTTCCTTGTTTCACTTGAAAGAAAGTTACTGTTTGTCGTTTTTGCATTTAGTTACTTGTAACACATTGCACTCAAGTTACCTGGCACTTGCTCACTAAAGCAATTATATAAGTCAGCACTAAAAATTAAAAGCACTACACCCTCACTCCCCACTGGCCCTTGTTTTCAATTAAGGAATTCCCAATATTATTCTAGCATGTCCAAAGGTCAGTTGTCAATCTTCTCTCCGGTCCAGCTGGTGAATCTGGGAATCTTGAGGCAATGTTATAACTGCCTCATGTACACAGACAACCCTCTTCTCCTCCCACATAACACAAATACTTGCGAGAGATGCAGCTATTTAGCCAAACTGGAGGCTGAGCTCTCTCAACTCAGGACTGGCAAGACCAGACAGGAGGAGAAGGCAACTACACACACCACAAAACCAGCCTCACATAATGCTACCACTCCACTGAATCAAACACATAAACACACAAAGACATACTCGGAGGCTCTGAGTAAAAATTTACCTAAACAGCAGTGGCCTCCAAAGCAGACACCCAAACAACTGCTACCTCAAGACATCCCACAAGCAACACATAAACCACAAAAGCAGTGTGCAAAGCAGTCACAGCCCTTAAGGCCAAATACAACACCAAACATACTTGTCATAGGTGACTCCATAGTCAGACACACTGACGTCCCACTCACCAGGCTGAACAAGGAGAGGGTCACAGTAAGCTGCCTATCGGGTGCTAGAATCCGCCACATAACACAAGCACTCGGGTCACTCCACGGCAAGTACAAATATGACACAGTCATTGTCCATGCTGGTGTGAACGACCTGAGAGATACCTCCCTGGACTACATGAAAAGAGACATAGAGGAGCTCTCTGATTATGTAGCCCAGGCAGGTATGACCCTAACCCTGAGCAGTATCCTTCCTTCACCAAGAATGATGCCACAATATAGAGACAAGATGATCAGCTTTAACAATTGTCTTAATGTCTGGTGTCATTCAAAGGGGATCCAGTGTCTGTCTGCCTGGGATGACATGCTTGACAAGCCACGCTGCTTCGCAAGGGACGGCTTGCACCTGTCACCCTGGGATTCGGATATTGGCTAAGGCTCTTGCCACCCCATAGTGCCTTTTTAGGCAAGGCTCAAATTCTAAACCTACCACCCTAGAAAACAAAAATGGGAAGAAACTGAGGGTAATGTTGCTCAATGCCAGAAGTCTAAATCTCAAAATGCACTTTTCGAGGCCCTTCTCAGTATGGAGAACATCGATGTCTGTGCTGTAACTGAAACCTGGTTCAAGGCTCCTGAGAGCACCCCGGCACTATTAGGTTTTACCTCATATCATGCGTTCCGGCCCCAAAACCCAGACCACACCACAAAAGGAGGGGGTGTATCCATATTCATAAAGGATACCCACACCTCCAGGTTGGTGGCAACGCAAGCTTGGAAACCATCCAGGTGCAACTAACCATAGGCAAAACTGCTCTACAATTTGTAGCATGCTACAGGCCACCCTCTCAAACTTAGGAACCCCACACAGCCTTCCTGAAGACACTGGAGGGTATAAATGTATCTCCAAACCCCATCATATTGGGTGACTTCAACTACCCGAATATAGACTGGGAACATTACTCAAGCCCTAACTTTCTAGCCCAACGGTTCCTGGAGTTCATAAATTCAAATGCCATGGAACAGCTAGTCACTGTTCCCACGAGAGGAGAAAATATACTAGATCTCATTGTCACAAACATGGGGACAAAATGCTCCACACCGGAAGTATATCCCTCATTGGTGAGATCTGATCATAAACTAATCTCACTGGAAATCCACATCCCGCCCCCACCCCAAACAAAAGACCATAGTGAAGAACTTCTCTAAAGCAAACTTCACACTACTCAAGACTGGTGTGGTATCCTTCAAGGCCCCTGAGCCAGTGGAAACCACAACCCAAGCTGCGGAAGCCCTTACAAATGCCTTCTATGAACACCTCCAGGACTGCATGGATCAGGCAATCCCAAATAAAACCAAGACTCTTTCCACAAAGGGCAAGCGTCCAGTCTGGTGGACCCCAGCCATTAACAAACTTTACAATAAGAGGAGAAAGCTATTACATGATAGAACAAAATCCATAAAAGGGAAGTCACCCTGATCATTATTAGTAAAAAATACGAGCACTCATAAAATCAACTAAGGCCAATTTTGAGAGAAAAATTGCCATGGATTCAAAGGACAATCATAAGGCCTTTTTCAGCTATGTTAGGAACCTGGGTGGAAACTCCCAGATATGCTCAGAATTAGTCCAAAATGATACAAAAATCACTGAACCCACAGACATTGCCAACATACTGGCAGACAGGTTCAGTGCAAACTTCACCCTCTCCCTAAAGGAGAGATAACTATCCCAGCCGAGTGTAGCCTCCCGGACATCTCAAATGCTCAGGTGAAAGCTGCTCTCTCTAAAGCTAAAACACAGCATCAATGGGACCGGATGGTGTCCCCGGCTGTGTGCTACACGAGCTAAATGAGGAATTAAACCCGCACATAAGGCAGCTGTTTAATCTCAGCCATACCACAGGATACGTGCCCAAGGAGTGGCGTATGGCAACTGTTGTCCCACTCCACAAAGGCGCCTCTACGGACCCTGGTAATTACCGACCCATAAGCTTAACAAGTCTAGTCTGCAAAGCTATGGAGAGGATCATAATGGAGCTCATAAACAAAGATATAGGGGACTTGCAGACATTGGACCCGACCCAGTTTGGCTTTGTCAAGGGAAGATCATGCCTTTTGAACTTGGTCAACTTCTTCGAAACAGTCACCAAGGCCATTGATGAGGAAAGGCAGTCCATACAGCCTACCTTGACCTTGCAAAGGCTTCGACACAATACCCCACTCGGGTATTGTAGAAAAACTTACCAGCTTAAATGTAAACCCATATGTCACAAGATGGGTTGCAAACTGGCTTAAGGACAGAACCCACAGGGTTAGAGTTGCTGGCGCTGTGTCAGACTCCAAGCCGGTCACAAGTGGTGTCCCACAGGGCTCGGTCCTTGGCCCCCTATTGTTTGGCATCTACTTCTCAGAAGTACAGGCCAACATAGGAGGACTATGGCTGACAAAGTTTGCAGACGACTGCAAACTGGGCGCCATAGTGGAAAGTGCATCAGACACGGATATCCTTCAGAAGGGTCTCACGGAAACAGATAGCTGGTGCCAGAGCCATGGCCTGAAGTTAAACGCCAAAAAATGTATAGTCATACCCTTCGGGAAAAACAAGGTAACCCCAAGCTACCATATAGGTGGCAATCCACTAAGCACAGAAGAGGTTATCAGGGACCTGGGGACCCAGGTTGACAGTGGCCTTTCTTTTGACACTCACATTGCTAAAGTGGTTAGAAAGACCTTCTACATTGCCCACCTGATCATGAAGGGATTCACGTCCAGATCTAGTGAGGTTATTGTTCCCCTGTACTCTTCACTTATCAGACCAATGATCGAGTACAATGCCCCATTCGGGATGTATCTCACCCGACATCTGCAGCAATTGGAGAGACCCCAAAAGTTCCTCACCAAAAGGATAAAGGGACTCCAAAATCTGTCATATGCTGCCAGATTGAAGAAACTCCAGCTCTATTCAGTCGCATACTGTCTGCTCAGAGGTGACATGTGCCTGACATACAAGGCCATGTCCAACCCGGAATTAATGGACATGCTCCACCTCAAAAAATCCAAATCCACCAAAACCACTAGAGCAAGTGACTTAAACCTTAGCACGGATATAAATAGGACATGCTGGAGGGATAGATTTATCACTCAGAGACTCCCTATGCTGTGGAATAAAATCCCGGTCCATGTGAGGCAGAGCACCTCGCTGACTCTGTTCAAGAGAAATCTAGACCTGTGGATGGGAGATCGTAGGTTTACCCCGGGAATCATCTCTGTGTCACTGCTGGACAGAGGTACAACAAACTAATGGGCACAGTATTTTTTCATATAAGGGGTGGCGTAAGCCACAAAAATTTGGGCTAGGCTTATAAATGCCTTAGGGCAGATAGCCTAGTATAAACCTATGAACCTATGATACACAAGTACATGGCCAGATATCAGTGCTCTGCCAACACCTGTGCAACAATACCTGCCACATTCCATACAACATAGTAGCATGCCCCATCCGTCAGCACACTGCGACAGGTCCAATGCACAACCTCACTCTGGGGGTTCATACTAAGGTACTGTATGTGGAATGCCATCCACTAGTGTGATGTGGACACAAGTTACTCGGCCTGGATATACATATCCCACCACCACCACCAGCACAGTAGACTACTTTGATATGTATGTGATTAGACAGTTATTCACTTGATAGGACTGAGATGGTATCCATGCAGCCCACTGGGCCAGTGGAAGCCACAACCCACACTGCTGACCCCTTTGCGAATGCTTACCACGGACATCCCACAGATTGCATGGAACTTGCACACACATTTCTAACCCAGACCCTATGCACAAAGGTTAGGCATCCTGTCCGGTGGACCCCAGCCAGAGGCAGATTGTATAACAATAGCAGGAGGCTACTGCAGGACAGAGCAGATTCACATTAAGGGAAGGCATCTGTGGTCAGCACTGGTAATACGCCATGGTCTCTCATAACAATGGCCACAGCCTACTCTGGGAGGGAAATGGCCACAAACACTATAGATAACCACAAGGCCTTCTTCAGTTATGTTACACATATGGACCAAATGCCTCAGATATGCTCTGAGTTAATACACACCTACTTAACATTCACCGAACACACAGATATTGGCAACATTCTTGCAGACAGGTTTGGTGCATGTATCCCCCCTCCTTCTCCCCCACAAGTTGAAATACTTATCACAGCTGTATGTAACCTCCCTATCATCTCACATGTCCAGGTGAGGGCCGCCCTCAGCAAAGCAGAACACACAGCATCACTGTGACCTGATGGTATCCCTGGATGTGTGCTACTTGCACTCCAAGAGGACATACAACCGCATATAAGACTGATATTTAACCTTGGCCGTACTACAGGATATGTACCTGGACACTGGCATACAGCACCAGTGGTCCCACACCACTAAGGAGGCACCTCTACTGACCCTGGGAACTACCACATCATAAGCATAACCGGCCTGGTCTGCTAAGCTATGGAATTATTCAGTATGGGACGCATATACAGTGATATTGGGTACCTGCAGACACTTGTTCCTGGCCAGTTTGCCTTTGTGATGGGCTGATCCTGCCTTTTGAACCTGGCTGACCTTTCAAAACAGTCACTACAGCCATTGCTGAGGGCAACGCACAGACAACTGCTGCCAGGATCATGGCCTAACACTGACTGACATGTAATGTATAGTCATCCCCTTTTAGTGGAACTACGTACACACAACATATCACATGGACGTACCTATAGATACAGACCTATGACAAATTTGGGGGGTTCACAGTATGCAGACTATTAACCTGCTACTTTACATTACCTGTGTTTGTCGCAGCTGGTTGCGTTACCACTACTTCTGCTTCCTGCTGCTGCTGGCACGGCTTGCTACTGTCACTGCTGACAGCTTAGACTCAGTGCGTAGCGTGTGTATTTTTTTTTCTCTCTCACTCTCTGTCTCTGTCTGTCTCTCTCCCTCTGTCTGCTTCCAGACAGTGCAATGAACGTATTGCATGTGTGGAGTGTTAGTACAGGATGGTTTTTAGGTATTTGCATAGGTCCATGTGATGGCTTCTGCACCAATTGTAAGCCAGCATTTGCTAATTGCATGCAGCCAGTTGTGTACTGATTGCAGTTCTCACTGTGATTTCAGGACAGTGTTATAAAAGGGTATGTGAGATAGGCGTTGCCCTTTCAGATTGTAAGGGCGGGGACCATGCTGGTATGCTGTGGACACTGTTCTGTGAGTGTAAAGGTTAGTATCTCTCTCATGATTCAGGCTGTGTTGTAGATTCACATTTCTCCATTCCTCTCTCCTGTTCCCTGTAGTAAGTGTGTATGCAGAATGACACCTACAACTATATATATATATATATATATATATATATATATATATGTAAATATACATACATTTATATATGTACATTAACTGACATTATTACCTACTAGCTACCAACTAGCATGGCTGTTTCTGTTCACACACTACTATTATGGGAATCCACTAGTTTTGACAGTAATTCTAAATGACATGCTTTGTGTACTACACATCCTATATTCCCTTTACATTCATTCCTACTATTACATGATATATTTATTTTAGCACAATATTCTTATATAAGAGTCATGGCTTAGTGGTAAGTCATACAGACTACTGTTTCCAAGGTCCTGGGTTCGGGACTGACAGTGGGATTTTATTTTGCTTTTGAACTGACTACAGGACCTGTCAATCAGAGTGACTAAAGCACTTTTAAGCAGTTGTAACCGGGTTAGCACTGGTTTGCGCAGAGCTCACGCATGTGCACTGTCGTTTAGCTCCGCGCACACATGCGCACACCCGCTTACAACCGCTTAACAGTGCTTACTCTGGCGCTCACCCGCGCTATTTTCTTTGAAAGAAATGAAAATGGGGAGACAGGAAAGTGGTGAAAAGGGGGTCACAAAGAGGGTAATAAGCTTGGGATTTGCAGGTGGGATGTAGGTTAGGCCCATAGCTGCCCATTTTTTCATCAGCAACAGCTGTGCATATGTATGTAATTTGGTGTGACATTTGAAACCTTCCACCCCTGAGAAAGGTGTCAGGACAACAATAATACTTGTTGTACAGCCAATTGTAATTGATAGTTTCCATGTCCAGCAGACATGTGTGCGGAATGGGCAGCTATGTATGGGGCGTATTTTTTTTTTGGGTACAGAGTGCCCTTTTTTTTTTTTTTCAGGTGAGAGTGGTATGTCAGGTGAAGGAAGTTGGTATAGCTGGGGAGGTAGGTTGGGTAGGTCAACAGACAAGACAAACAATACGCATACAGGGGTGGTGTATGACACGTGTGGGGGGGTTACACAATTGACGGGGATGGAGGTTTGTATATCCAGAGCCCATGAGCCCACAGATGGCAACAGTGGAACTGATATCCCCACCCATAGGCAGTTGCCACTGTTCCTTCACTGCCCAGGATGGGGCTGTGCTGGGGGCTGTGTAGGCCGGGCAACAGGCATGCCCGTAAGTTGTGCCACCTGTGCCTCAAGCTGGCGTAGGGGCCCAAGGACAGAGTCCTGGATCCCCCTACGCACCACAGTCCAGACGCTACGGAGGGTGAGTGGTGGTTCTCCTCCAGCCACACTTGCAGAGGGGGGACGAGCCCCATCCCCTGCAGCGCTTCCACCCGCAGATGGCACAGGGCCACCGGAGGAGGGTCCAGACTGACACTAGTGCCAGGTGCACTCGCCAGCTGAGGTGGGAGAGGTGGGTCCTCTGGAACCCGCCTTCCCTGTCATCCTATGTTTTGCATTATGTCATGACAGTTTGGGTTAGTGACATATAATACCATTCACAATTAGTTGTAACAGCATGCATTAGTATTCCCATTAACCAAACACCCAGATATTCACACCATTGAACAGTGAGCATAACACATGCATAATTTGAACAGCAATACACAGTCCAACAACATGCAGGGTTGATTGATGGCAACAGGCCATCAGGATTGGATGTATGAACAGGGCAGTTGCATCAACGGACATGCAAATATGTATGACCCAACAGGACAAATGTCCAGGGGTGTTAATTGTGATTGCACATACCATTTTCACATGGAATGGGTTATATGTGGTTATAGGGTGGGGTGAAGAAAATAATATTAACACCTTCAAATACCAATACATATGCTGTACATTTCTAATAGCTGCACATATATACACACTACTGTTCTAACTACAGTTTCCTATATGATAACTACTTCAACTTGGTGATAGGACTGTTACTGCTACATCAATATACATTTTATTGTTCTTCATACACATTCATATCTAGCTTTGTTCAGCTACATCATCCTGCTACATTTGCTTTATATAGCTATAGACAACTGTGGATGTTTGGTATATCAGACAATCATACTATCTGCATATTGCAGACTGAGAGCAACATATCCAGATTTTGGGATACACATTCCAGCTGCAGCAACACTTTGAACAGTTTGAACAGATTTTGCTGTTTGGTTTTGCTTCTCACATGCATTTCATTCTGTACTGACTGCAGTATACTTTATTCAGGGGTTATTACTACTGTATTGCTGGATTCATGACACTTTCTCACACTCTCTCACTTGTTTTCATTTTACTATTCAGGATGGTACTTACTTCTAGGCTTTATTGACATGTTTTACCTGTAGTTATTACAATCCTTTCCAGCAGTCTCACTTCTGTCATGTTTCAGTATTTCAACAGGGGTATATTTCACACATGTGATTTGCTCATCTTCTGCAGCTGTACTTTTCAGCCTGCAGCAGGTTGTGTACAATTATATTACAGGTGGGGCATCTTTATTTCAGACTTTATTTCAGACATTTAAATTTTTCTGTTTGGATTACAGACTGCAACACACTTTTGTAATCAAGCAATACTTGCAAACACTCTTACACTTGTTACTTGCACATTCTATTACTTAGTGACTACACTGCACTCTTTTGCTAACTGTCATACTTTTATATTTCTTTACAGTTACTGGGAGAGGATTACTGGCCTGCCTGGTGGCGCAACCGCACCAGCCTATTGCCATAGGCTCTGCGGTTTGCAGAACGGACACCTGCAGCTGTAATATAAATTAAGTAATATTGGAATACACATCTCCATAATATCAGCTAGTTTAAATTCTTACATACATAATTACATGTAACTTACTCAGTAGTGGGGCATTGGGAATTTGCCGGGCCTCCTGGATCCAAAGGTTCAATTGGTCCTGCTTGCGTCTCTTCAGGTCCGCATGGTGGTGACGAACCTGCTCACCAGTCCTTGGAATCCCTGTGGCACTGGTGAGATCATGAGCCAACCGGTCCCACACCTCAGCCCTATATGCTCCCCACAGGACCTGGCCCTGCATGAGTTGGGCCTCATAATTGTGGACTAGGAGCCAGACCATGTATCTGGACTCCTCAATGCCCCACCTCTGTGCTTGAAAGCAACTACCCTCACCTACTCCTGTCATTCTGGCTGCAAGTCAGTTCTACAATCATTTATGCTGTGTAATCCCACCTATGGGGCTTATATAGGCCGTTTTTCCCGCACATATCTGTGATTGGCCATTTTGGAATTGTATCAACTTTACTAAACTTGCTTTGTCATGCTCCACTTTGTATTCATTCCTATATATTTGCTATTACTGCATTTATAGGTACTGCTGTCATGGTTTAGTGGTTCAGTACATTGCCTATGGTGTATAGTATCCTGGGTTCGAACCTGGCCACTGCTTTTTATTTTTTATGACTGTCTAGACAAGCTGAGGGGTGTGTCTGTGTAAAGGCAGTTTTGCTACGACTTGCTCAATGTTGCCCATCGGTTAGCTTGTTGGCGCGGTGCGCAGCTCCGCGCAAACGGGGTATGCTGGTTTAAGCCTCATTTGGCACGCATATTACGCTCAGCTCAGCTAGGGGCACATAGTTTCAGCGTGTTAAACCACTGCTCACCTACGGGCACTCATTTTGCACCTGTTAAACCACTGCTCACCTACGGGCACTCATTTTACACCTGTTAAACCACTGCTCACCTACGGGCAGATGCACTCACCTTGTTAAACTGTAGCTCAGATATAGGCACATCTGGCATCTTTTATTATTTTATCTCACATTTCTTCAAAATAAATGGACTATTTCATTACATTTTACATAAACTATGATTTTATATGTGTACATGTTTGTCAGGGACTTGTTTCGTGCTTATTTTACTAGAAATAAAAATTGGTGCTGTGGGGGGCTCGAACCATGAATGCCTGCTCTTCAGCTGACGTCTCTACCACTACGCTATTGCTTCTTGGCTTACTTTGCATACTTAGTTCTTATATCCTTTTCCACTGACTGCTAACTGTGGCTAAGCTACGGGCATGCCCGCACAAACGAGCGCACACACGGGCAAACATCTTTACGATTGAAAAAAATATATAACATGTTCATTTATATATTTTATGTTCATAGTCTGTGGGGGCATGTGTTGTGTTGTGTTTATTCACATTTTCATGGCCTCTGTCGTGGGTGTTTACTTTGGGCAATTTTACTCTTCTGGGGGCGTGTCCGCTTGCAGGGCTCGGCCTACGGACATGCCCCCTACTGTCTTCCACGGACCGTGTTAGCCGTAGGTGTGATTCAGCATGCCCTCATGAATATGCAGAGCACGCTGACATCACTCTGTTTAACTGCAGCCTCCGTGTAAGAGTTATAACTCTTACACAGAGGCTTTGTGAATCCTGCCCATTATTTTTATCAATATTTAAAGAAAATTCAATAATAAAACAAACCCCCAAGGAATGAACAGTGCCTATAAACTAACAAAATACAAGAAATAAAACTAGTAGGCACTGCGACACAGCCAGAGGCATAAAAATAACAGCTTTTATTGTACAAGGTAAGCACTTTCACACATATAACTGTGCTTCATCAGACCGTGTATCTCTAATCAGTAAAACCATATATAGTACTCACACTAAAGAATAAATTTAAAACAACCAATAGAAATTAACAACAAATCAATTATTAAAATCATATTAAAATCATTTAAAGAGGGCTCTCACCTTCAGAGCTGGTTAGATAGAAACCTTCCCATTTAAACCAGAGAACTTGTCAGCTTGCAGTGTTATAATCCAGAATAATTCATGACTTTCAGTAAAGTTCTTATAGTCACCACCTAATTCATTTAAAATAATGGTTTCTATTACTCTAAATCCAAAAGTATGTCCTTCACCACTGTCTACAAAGCGTTTGGCTAAAGCATTATGTACATTATAATTATTAATACTATAAAAATGTTCCCTCATACGTTCCATCAAGGATCTATTTGTTTTACCAACATAAAAACATTGACATGCTTTGCAGGAAGCCAAATAGACCACATTTCTACTATGATAATTTGCATTGACAGTAAACATATTCAATATTTGTTGTAGGATGAATAAAGGATGTTGACAAATCAATATATGAACAGAAATTACAATTAAAGCAGCAACACATTCCCCTCATTGTATTAGTTTCCATTCTATTCTTATATGAACGGTCCCTGTAACAAAGTTGTATTTTTAATGATTTCTTATTCTTAATAAAATTGGGCTTCTCGCCCACTATTGTTTTAACTTTTTCATCCAAATGCAAAATACACCAGTTATTTTTGATACTATTAAAGATGTAATTCACATCACTGGTATAAAAAAGGGAGAGGGGAGCATCCCATTTCCTAGATGAAGCACCAGGCAGTGCATTATTCACTTCATTAGATTTACCAGAGAAGTAGGAACGTCCCTTACTTCTAAGATTAGTGCTCTCTTGTAGAAAATCATCAGCCTCCCTTCTCCCATAGCCCCTGTCATAAAACTCTCACCTTAACTTAGAGATATCACCCTGACAGACATGATCATTATTATTCAGCCTTTATATTCTCATCCTCTGGCTTTTAATTACTATGTTTTTAAAAATATAGTCTGGATGCATGTTATCACATTGCAATAAAATATTTTTCTGCAGGGTTTCCTATATAGTGTAGTCATGTCCCTGTTGCATGCCATTGAATAAGCACACATCTAGAAAATCCATACTTTCTTTGGAGATCTTCTAAGTAAAGGTCAGAAAAGAGGTAGAAGACTGTAAATAATTAACAAAATGGGAAAATTGTATCTCTGTACCTTCCCAAATAACAAATAGATCGTCCACAAATCTTCTATAAAATTTCAGATGTGGTACATAGATATTCAATCTTAACACAAAAGAAGTTTCCCACTGTGCCATTACTATGTTGGCATAGCTATTGGCACAACATGTGCCCATAGCCATGTCAACCCTTTGTAGGAACAACTGACCCTCAAAGATAAAAGCATTATTTTCCAGGATAATTTCAAGAAACACGCATATTAAATCAATTGTGGTAACATTACAACCACTATTAGTTATAAGAAAATCTCTCACCATACTTATGCCCTGGGCTGGGGAATGCTAGTAAATAGACAGACTACATCCAAACTTACTAAAAGGTGATTCTCATTAAGGACTCTTCCCTTTGTATGTTCAAACACATCTTCCAAAAACTGTTGAGTGTCTTTCAGGACCTGTTTTTGCTTCTCTAACTCAGGTTTTAACATCTTTTCGATATAGATCGAGAAGGGCTCAGTGAGCCAACCACTGTCTGACAGTATAGGTCGAGAGGGTGGATGCAATGCATTTTTACGAATTTTAGCCAGCCCCTGGAAGATGGGAATAAGTGGATATTCTACCAGTAAATACTTAAGAAATTCCCCTGTAATCAATTGGCTGCAATAACAGTCATAAACAGCAGCATATATACCATCTTTAAGGTGCACAACACGTTCAATATCAATTTTTTCATATGCATTTTCATCACACAACATTTGAGAAATGCTTTTAAAATAATAATTATAGTCCATTACAACTATCGCCTCCACCCTTATTTGCAGATTTGATAACTATTTCATTGTCCTTCTGTAGCTGAACAAGTGCCTCTTTCTCGAGGCATCTAAGTTGAAAAAGTTATTTTTAAGCTTTCCATGTATATATATGCCTGTGACAAATCATTCTCACACTTTTTACAAAATATATTCCCTGGGATTCATGAAGCTTGGCACAAGGACAGCGTTAGCCTTGCGGCATAGGGATGGTGCAGCAGCACCATATGCATATTAATGAAGGTGTGCTGCCGCAACGTCCACGTGCACAGGAAATGTGCGCGAGTTCAGGGGGTGTGTCTAAGCGCTGCACAGAGGCGTGAACATGGCTACAGACGCGCAACCTAAAATGCTGACTAGTACAGCCTGCCACTAATAGTAATCACTCCTGTCAGTGTCCGTGGATACTGAAATGTATGCAAAGCATACAAGAGAGTTCCGCAAACACCAAAACAAAAAGTAAACACAAAAGCACGTAGCCGAATTTTGAGCCCCTGTCCCTCGAACAATGGCATTTAAAACCCTGTGCCCGTATTTCATTATAGTGTTGATTGTTATACCAAGTAGAAGCAAAATGCAGCATGTTTGCACACTGCAGCCCTTTGCTAAGCCTAGCCCAATGGTTAGGGTTGCCACCTGTCCCACTTTGTGTGGGACAGTCCCTCTTTGGGCAGTTGTGTCCTGACCAAAAATATTAAAAATGGCAAATGTCCTGCAATTGTAGGACATAATTATGTCCCATATTTTATGTAATAGTTGCATAAAATAGTTATTTCTGTATCTAAAATACCTAAATGTTACAAGAAACAGAATAAGCAACTAAACTGCTACAAGAATAAGCTTTTATTTAGGCAAAAAAGTAACGTTCTATCCTTTGTACTAACCGTGGGTATGTGTTGGCCTGTAAAATCTGATGTGTGTCCTGAAAATGTCCCACTTTGGCCATTTGAAAATGTGGCAACCCTACCAATGGTCAGCGCATTTGCTCAATATCTGCCCATTCACAGTACGAGTCATCCTTGTCTGTACGGCCCAAAGATGGATGGGTATTACCCAGGTCTACCTACCATGTCATGAAAGATGAGTATTTGCGTGTGTCTATGTGCGTGAAGTACAGCATGTGGAAGATCAAATATGCTAGGGTTGTCCTCACAACCATATTGGTACCAGAGATATGTAGAGTATGCAATGTGTACTGCTGTCTGTGCCATGGGCCAGCAATCAGAGAAGGGATGGATGGTGTGTTTGTGGAATTTGGGAGGGGGTGACGAGTAATGTAATAATTCACCAAGGGGAGACTGGGTCGGATGTACAATAGGTGAACTGGAGGTGTACAAGGGAGCAGTGGGTGAATCAGAAAGGAAACCAAAGAACATACATTCACATCCCCAATACACCCTGATAGACCATACTGCAGAAAACAATTCCACAAACATATGAACATTAAAATGTGCGATACACATGTACAGAAATGTTACCGGCTCACACATACATAATGGTCTGTCATGAGCTGAGCCATGTAACCCCAACACACCTGGATAAATAACCGAATACCCATCAAGCCCTCCACAGCACACCCCCCCCCCTTGCTGAACATCCACCAAAACCACCCATACTCGGGCTGCTAGCTTGGCGCAGTCATATCTGCACATAGTGCCCCCTACACATATCTAGCAGCCTGTCTCAGGCTTGCAAACTAGGTATCCCTTGCATGTATAACCCTCCCTCATTTTCGTATAGCCAATAGAATGGGAGTCATTGGCATCCACAATTTTTGGATATCCCTCATGGGATAAGTGTAAAGATTAGACTTAGTGGCATGACACGATGTCCAGCCCCGTAGACATCCGGACACAAGTTGCATTAGCAGTAGTTGTCCACAACCCTGCTCAGCCTCCAGCTGGTCCTGCATAACCTATGACTGGGATTAAACACCTGACCATGATGCACATCTCCCCATGTGCATTATCGGGAATATATACCTTTCACATGTTCCCTAGAAGCTTCCCCATTGCCATCGTCCAAACAGTACACGTCCACAAATTGTATACGCTGTCCAGGTTCCACGTCGTAATGATGCACACAACCCCTGTATACAAACGGTATACATCCCTCCCGGATGCAGCTGTTCATATACATGGCCATGTACAACCCCAGATATGTAGTCATACATCTATAAATTTGCATACTTATATATATATATACATAGCTACAGCTACACATCACACATACATGCATATAAGTAGTTGTCAAGTATGTGTCCTATTTATAAATATGTATACTTGCAAATGTATACATATGTCTCTCAGAAACATATGAACATCAACATGTACTATACATATGTACACCAACCGACTGTCACATTTGTTGCCAGTAGTGTGGAATGCCTGTAGCAAACTCATATAACCTAGCTACCATCCATGCAGAATGTACCATGGATGGTGTAGTGATCAAACCGGTGACTAAGGTGTTTCCATTCCTGGGTCCAAACCATGCAAGTGCTGCTAATTTTATATGATGCCCAGAAAAATGGCCGTCGGATATAGGGGTGGCAGTAAGTGGCGGTCATTCAACAGTATGGGAAATGTAAATAAGTATGTAGGTGTATTTGCATGCCTATGTACAGACATATATATATCTATAAAGAATGAACATGGTCACAAGAAAGCAGTCATAATGAATGTGGAGGGAAACAGCAACGGAACCCCCCCCCCCCCATATTATATAGTGCTGTCATATCAAGCTGGCCACAGGTGAGCAAACCTCCTGCATCCCCACCCACAGGTAGGATGCTAACAGTGGAACTAACTTTGTCCACATGCTAAGTATGACTTTCGGATGAGCCGAAAACCAGAAGACTTATTGAACACCCTGACCATTATATGAACATATGTCCCAGGACTATAAGCGTTGGACATCTGAATATACTTGGAATGAGCCAACATACAGGATGTGTCTAGAGCAGTAGGGAGTGGCGCATGTGTAGTGGTGTAGCTTATTTCCGACCGGAGAATGGATGACTGCTGTGCTAGTGATGTTTTGCTGCATTTGTTCTGGTAACTATGAACCATGGGTATACATGCAAATGAAGCAGCACAACAATAGTGTAGTGGTTAGAGCATCCACCTATCGAGCAGACGTTGCTGGTTTGACTGCAGCACACACCATTTACGACACGTAATCCGTATACGAGCATATCCTTCTCTTTTATGCTGTATAACGATATAATACCATTGAAATGTGAATTGGGGTGATGTATCACAGTAAGAATGCAGACGGTGTTTGTGTGATGGGAAACGGCGGTTAAACATGGCGAAATGGAAAACTACTGGTGAAAAGTGTTCTACTCACCCTTTGTCCAACGGCCCTTGTTCTGCCCAGCACCACAATAAACTGCCTCAGCCAGGCTCGACACCAGGACCCTACACACCACAACCAATGTGATTTGCCACTAGGCCACGGCAGTTATACCAAACTCTGATGTTATCACAAACATAGCAGACAGCATAGTCATTCAACAGTATGATCAAAGTAATTAATCATGTAGATGTATATGCATGCGTACGTACAGATATTATATATATACAGAACGAACATGGGCACAAGAAAGCATTCATAATGACTGCAAAGGAAAACAGCAGTAGAACACCCATATTATCTAGTGCTGACATATCAAGCTGGCCAGAGGTGGGCAAAATCCCTGTGTCTCTAACCACAGGTAGGATGCTAACAGTGGGAGTAACCTTGTCCACGTGCTAAGTCTGACTTTCAAATGGGTACAGGGCAGTCGCAGTCGCCAGTCGGACAAGCATAAACCCAGATGACCATATGAACACCCTGACCATCATACAAATGTATGTGCCAGGACTATAGGCTTGGGAAGTCTGAATATACTTGGCGTGAGTCAACATGTGGCACGGGTCAAGAGCAGTAGGGAATGGTGCATGTGTAGTGGTGCGGTTTTCCCAATAGGAAAATGGATGCCTGCTGTGTTAGTGAAGTGTTGAGGCAT
>NC_056725.1:1720570933-1720645933 GCF_019279795.1 Protopterus annectens
ATACAGAGATATACAGCTATGATAGGAAACAGCACACAGGAATGACATATGTTCACAGGCTATGCCAATGGAAGTGTGGATTCCAGGCATGAAACATGAAACACGTAGCATGCCCTTCCACCACCACCCCCAGCCAGACACGGGAAACATACACGCAAATAATGTAAAGAGTCCACTGCTCCTCAGACCACAGGCAGGATACAACTTGGGGGAGTGCACCCATGGATTGTAATCTTGGAACACAGACTAGAGCGTCCCTTGCGGGACACCCCATAATTTGCACAAACCAAATAAAGGAGATAGACCAGCCATATTGTCTGCTGTGTATACAGACTCGGAATACAAGGGTGGGTAACCCTGATGACCCATGGGCCGAGACAATTGTATGAAATGGGTCCCGTGAAGTGGAAAGTGGGCAGCGTGTAGTGGTGTGTCCAGAACAGACCAGAACCCACAGAAAGGATGGGTGCTGTTGAGCAGGCGAGGGTGGGGGAACTATGGTGGGGTTGTTGGGAGGGGGGCCCAGTGGTTAAGATGTTTGCCTTACAAACACAAGGTGCAGGGTTTGAGTCTCACAAGGGATAATAGGCTTAAAATGGCTCACAAGGGCAGTTAGCTTAGTACTAATCTATGAACCTATGAACCTATGGGTAGCTACTTATGGGCCTAGGTGTGCAGGTGTTGGCTTGCAGAGCCATATTAGGACTGCCCCAGGGATGTAAGTAATATTCCAATATGGGCATAGCTGACATCCATACCTCCCAACCCCTAAGAGCACATCCACTGGATAGTCTGTAAACCATTGGGGAACACATAGGGACCATACCATTAAACTATCCCTGATTACCAGGGATGTCCCTGATTTTGACTCAGATTCTAGCTCTGTCCCACGTAAACCCTCCTGGAACTAGTGATATTAGGAGGAAAGGTGGTAGAATACACATAAAGAATAATGGCAACAATTAAGAGTCATAAACAGCATGTACCTCAGACAATGTGTATGAATACATATGCTCTGGGTCTGTCAATGTGTCAGGTTAATTGCACCAAATATTTAAATGTGTCCCTGATGTTGATATGCAATGTCCCTGATTCAGTCTTCATTTTCCCCAATTGTATGAGAGGTCTGATAGGGACAGAAAGCACATATTCCGCTGACTACCTTAGAAAGATGATAGAATAATAGGTATGCAGCAGCATGACTCAGCTGATGGATGTGGGTCCCAAATCCCAATTACTTGTCTGTATTGAAGAGTCTCAGTTCCCATGTATCAGCCAGACAGGTGCAGATTGTAAGACGAACACACAAATAATATGAATAAAACACTGGACAGGCTGCTGATTACGTACAGTTGAACAGCACGCCATCGCCTAATGGGCAGCCATTCCCGATACTGTAGGCATGTACTCCGATGTAATAGGCATCACAAGGTTATATTGTGGTCCTCACTCCCACCCAGGGGTGTGAGTGTCAGATGCAAGCACCAATGTCAGTGCATTTGCAAGTGCAGGAGCGAGCGGGTGTAAGTCTGGTTGGCCACCATTATGCGAGTATTACACTGGTAAAGCAATGTAGAGGCTAACTGAGTGTAAGAAGCTGTAACCAGAGGTTAGCATTGCTTAACACCGTGCAAACCCATGCACACTCACTCACAACTGCTTTAATGTGCCTTAATCCCTCCGTATCCAATGGCCTTGTTCTGCCCTGCAAAAAAATAAACGGCCTCTGAAGTCTCAGAACCAGGACCCTGCACACACAGCTAATGTGATTTATCAGTACGCCATGGCAGATATACAGACATCGGACATTACCACAAAGGTATCATACAACGCAGTCATTCAACAGTATAGGAATGTATCCTATCATGTAGATGTATGTATGAGTGTTTATGTCCAGCATAGAAGTACATACATATATAGAGATATATCAGGAACATACCATGTGGCAACAAAGCATTACAAACCAATGAAAAGGGAAACACCAGCGACGCCTGTATTATGTAGTGGTGTTGTCCTATGTAATATCAAGACTCCCTCAGACAGACATGTGTCATTCATGCACGCAAACAGTTGTACATTGGCCATATACATCACTCTATGCATGTAATGTACATTAACACAACCGTACCTGTCCAATCATTATGTAAGAACAGTACTCTTGCAAGGTGCTGTGCAACATCATCATCATGATAAAGGTAAATGGGGTAACCACAGAGGGACCGGTAGTGTTGTGTACAATGGGATCATCCCCATCATGTGTACCTGGACCATTTAGGAGTGATGTGCATACCAGGATCGTGCGCCTGCGGGACAGGGGTGAGGATAACAGGAGTATGTTGTGATGCATATTACAAGGGTTACATGTGTCCAGTGGGCACATGTGTGAAATGGACAGCTATGTATAGGGCAAATGCTGTCCTAGGAACTGATTAGACTTATGTTTCCGTAGGGTGAGAGTGGGATGTGGGGGAAGGAGAGTAGGTATGCCTGTGGAGGATAGGTAGGGTAGGATCACAGACATGATAGCATACAGGGTCAGTATATGACACATGTGGGGAGATACACCTTGGACGGGGATGGGTGTTCGGCATTCACAAGCCCATGGGAACAGTTGGACGGAGGTCCCCAGCCATGGGTAGCCGCCACTGCACCAAAACAGCTGCAAAGGAGGCAGTGCTGTGGGGCTGTCCAGGAGGGACAGCCTCACCCTGTGAATGTGACACTCCGCCCTTGAGCTTGCATATCTGGCTTCAGAACCCCTTAGTGAGCCCCCAACGTACCACATCCAGGACCGCATGACAGCAGATATGTTCCTGTCTGGCCCTGCTCTCAGGGGGGACATGCCCCATCCTCAGTAGTGGTACCACCAGAAGGTGGTGCAGAGCCAACAGAGGTTGAGGTCCAAGGCTGGGCCCCAGATGTGCTGGTGCCCAGTGCCATGGTCAGCTGAAGTGGGACAGGAGGCTCTGCTGGGACCTCCCAAATCATACAGCCCATGGTGTTGCAGTTTAAACACAGATATGGCTTAGTAATAGACAACAGCATTCAGGATTACTTACAACAATATGCATAGATATGACCATCAACCCAACACAACAGATGGTATACATTTGCAGAGGGAGCACAACACATGCATATATACTGCATGACATCAGTACAATGTGTAGTAGACGACTGACTGCAGCTATGAACAGTTGTCCATTATTGGCTTGTCACTGGGAACCCCAGACAGTGTCTGTCATACCACTGTTTCATGTGACATATGTCCAGTCAGGGATGCGATGGCAGTAACACATCCCTATCACCATGTACTGTCTGCAATCCTCACACTGTGCTCCTGCTGTGCACAAATGTGTGTTCAGTGTGTAACACAGGAAACAAATGGTTCCACACACTGACCAGTCCACAGATGGTCCTACAGATGAGGGTCTCTCATGAACAGAGCACTGTCATGTCTGTTTTAAAACATGCAGAATATCCATTACCACACACAACATGTTAAACAGGCAGTAGTCTCAATGCAGCATAGCTACACTTACATGCTGAAGTCATGTCTGGCACATCACTCTCCTGTCTTTAGGCTATTTCCTACTGTGTGTGATGTTTGAGGAACATCCAGATATCATCTGTGATGCCGTTTCAAAACATCACATCCAGGTACCATTCACAGCGACTCTCATGGCCAAACACCAACACGATGTTCCTAGATAATGTACTGTGTTTATCATGCGAATGACTATAGGAACATCATCACAGCTGTTCCACATGCAATCAGCTAGAGGAGGACTGCAATAGGTGCAGAGGCAATCACCTGATCATGTCCATCAGTTACAATACACATGCTGCTGCTGAGCAGGTGTACTCTTCCACATCCACCAGAGAGTGTGTCAGAGGGACAGACAAAGTACATCAGAGAAAGGCTTGGAGACTAAACCCTAAGCATCGTCTGCCACATGCCTACCAGTACAGGGGTCAAACCCCTGACTGACTACTCATTACTATTACATGTGCATGCAGTTACTACATGTGCCACAAAGCCGACATGTTGCTATGCTGTAAAAACATATATGTGTGTAGGTGAGAGACATCTGCAACAGAGATATAGTAGACATACATTAGGTGTAACACACATGGCTGTCCACATGAACGGATGCCATTGTCACCACAACCACACTCTCTAATGGACTCACATTGACACTCTTTACCAGGGCCACAAATACACTCCCTAACTACTAAGTTTGCCACACTGCAGTAATGCACAGGATAACATACACCACAGGGGATATCTGGAGGTTCTATGGGCTAGGGCATGTGAACATGTTTGACATCTGTTGGTATGCCAATGAGGATTATACTGGGAGTGACTGTGGTTGGGAGCATCATAACCCACACGCAGACACAAGGTGCCAGTACTGACATGCATGTATGCATTGCTTCATGGGTGTGTAGTGGTTGGCTGTGCAAGATGGCTGTACAAGGCTGGGTGAGGGGTAATCCTTGACATCGTACCACCTGACAATGGTGTGCAGTGTGGTACAGGGGTGTAGTGTCTGCAGTGTCCCACACAGATGGGTACTGCATGAACAGCCCTGACATCCAGGTTGCCATTGTGTATGGCCATAGCTTTGCAATGCATGCCATGTCTGTGTCTGATAGTCCTTCACATGGACATTGTCTGGGATGTGCATGTCCCACAATACTGTACAGTGACATGTACATGTGTACCTGGTTTGGCAGGAACATGTTGTGTACACAGACTGTTATCCCCCGATATGCCAATACTGGCCTGGTGTGGTGAAACCTGCTTATAGTCAGCAGGTCAACCCTGCACCTGCATTGATAGCATGATACAGGTATTCCCTGGTGTCAGTGGCATTGGTCCATACAGGGCACATGTGTACGGCATTGTATGGCCTCTGTGGATCACATTTGATGGCACCACATATGTTGCAGGCATCCAGTGGGGAACATAGTGAAGGCATATTGTCCACAATTATGTGCCCATGTCCTCTGCAGCCCACTGCAATCATACCATGCCTACTATCTGTCATCAATGTGCATGGTACTAGCAACATAGCGGGATATCCTAGGCAAGAGTGTTTGTGTATGACACATGGGTGCAGGACATATACCAGGTACTAGTAGGGTTGCATACTTTGTTCACCAGGCCTTTTGCCAGATGTAGGGGTATGACTTGCCAATACAGTCCCATGGCTGACTGACATCTGTACTCCTCGTGAGGTGGCCATTGTGTCATAAGACAGACACCATATAGGAAAACTACAAAATCCACTCCCCAACATGTCCAGTGGTTAGACACTCACAGCCACCCCCACACAAGCTCTGACAGCCAAACAAACACACTTACCATCATTCTGCATTCGAACCCCTACCTACCGTATCACACTGCAGCAATACGCATTTAAGGCACGCACTACGGTGAATACTGGGTTACAGCACTCCTAGAGGTGTATTCCTAGGTGGGTGACAACAGCAGGATTGACAAAGGTGGTCATGTGATTTGTACAGAAAGTGCATACTCTACAAAGCATTGTACTTGTCTCACACAGACCGACACACACACACAGTTGGCAAGTCTGGGATTAGAACACTGACCTAACTACATTATCACACTACAGCATTATGTAGTTACAGAACACACTATCATGATTATTGGGTCACAGCACTCCCAGAGGTGTATTTCTAGGTGGGTGACATCATCAGCCTTGCCAAAGTTGGGTATAGGAATTGTATGGAGTGTGAGTAGTCTAAAAGCATTGTTCTGTTTTCAGGCAGATGGAGACACACACACACACACACACACACACACAGTTGGCAAGTCTGGGATTAGAAAACCGACCTAACTACTTTATCACACTACAGCATTACGCAGTTACAGAATGCGCTACCGAGATTACTGGGTCACAGCACTCCCAGAGGTGTATTTCTAGGTGGGTGACATAATCAGCCTTGCCAAAGCTGGGTATAGCAATTGTATGGAGTGTGAGCAGTCTAAAAGCATTATTCTGTCCTCAGGCAGGCACACACATACACACACACACACACACACAGTTGGCAAGTCTGGAATTAGAACACCAACCTAACTACTTTATCACACTACAGCATTACGCAGTTACACAATGCGCTACCAAGATTACTGGGTCGCAGCACTCCCAAAGGTGTATTTCTAGGTGGGTGACATCATCAGCCTTGCCAAAGTTGGGTATAGGAATTGTATGGCGTGTGAGTAGTCTAAAAGCATTGTTCTATCCTCAGGCAGGCACACACACACACACACACACACACACACACACACGGCAAGTCTGGGATTAGAACACCAACCTAACTACTTTATCACACTACAGCATTATGCAGTTACACAATGCGCTACCAGGATTACTGGGTCGCAGCACTCCCAGAGGTGTATTTCTAGGTGGGTGACATCATCAGCCTTGCCAAAGTTGGGTATAGGAATTGTATGGAGTGTGAGTAGTCTAAAAGCATTGTTCTGTCCTCAGGCAGATGGAGACACACACAGTTGGCAAGTCTGGGATTAGAACACCGACCTAACTACTTTATTACATTACAGCATTATGCAGTTACAGAACACGCTACCAAGATTACTGGGTTATAGTACTTCCAGAGGTGTATTTCTAGGTGGGTGACATCATCAGCCTTACCAAAGTTGGGTATAGGAATTGTATGGAGTGTGAGCAGTCTAAAAGCATTATTCTGTCCTCAGGTAGGTGGACACACACACAAAGTTGATATGTCTGGGATTAGAACACCGACCTAACTACTTTATCACACTACAGCATTACACAGTTACAGAATGCGCTTCCGAGATTACTGGGTCACAGCACTCCCAGAGGTGTATTTCTAGGTGGGTGACATCATCAGCCTTGCCAAAGTTGGGTATAGGAATTGTATGGTGTGCGAGCAGTCTAAAAGCATTATTCTGTCCTCAGGCAGATGGAGACACACAGTTGGCAAGTCTGGGATTAGAACACTGACCTAACTACTTTATCACACTACAGCATTACACAGTTACAGAACGTGTGACCGAGAGTACTGGGTCACAGCACTCCCAGAGGTGTATTTCTAGGTGGGTGACATCATCAGCGTTGCCAAAGTTGGGCATAGGAATTGTATGGAGTCTGAGCAGTCTAAAAGCATTATTCTATCCTCAGGCAGACGGAGACACACACACACACACACACATGGTGGGATCAGAACACCTGCCTTTCTACAGATCACTATTACAATAGTGTATAGTTACGAGTCACACCACATAGACTACACATTTCAGGGATGTCATTATGACCTCTATAAATGTGGACATGAACAGGGATGCTGGCAGTTAAGATGTACATACCTGTGAACCTGTGTGTTTAAAGCAGGAATCCATCCTGAACTGGAGTATGCCCATCTGTGGAATGGACAACTACTATCACTATACAGGGTTACAATGGCCATGCCCATACACATAGAGGCACATAACTGACACAAGGTGTCACTGGGCATGCTCACACACTTAGTAGCACATGGTTGTTTGGGATGCACTCTGATTCTAAACACGGAAGGCCACAGTGGCCATGCTATTACAGTTAGACGTAAAGAACACATTGTAGTGGACTCCTGTGTTAGTAGTTGTCATTGTTAGCAGGAAGCTGCACTACATATATCTAACACCGGTCATCTACACAATGTCTGCTGCTGTCAGTCACCTTAGATGTACCATTCTATACCAAGCACAATACTACCACCCGCAGTGCTGTTTTGCTAGGAGTGGCAACTGCTTGACCAATACAATGAGCCAATGTCATGCTGTAATTACGAGGTTGTCCAGTGTTTGTCATTCTGGGATGACATGACTGAAAGTAGACAGGCCTTTGTCACATATGACATGCATCCATGATTCAAAGGAGTTAGGATAATACCTAGGTCACATTCGCCCATATAGTGCCATTCCAAGGCAAATGTCCTAAACACAGGATAACACTCTGACACCTAGAGGACAAATACATTGTATGCTTATGGTAACCAGTGCTAGATGTGTAGTGTTCGTAATCACAGCTGCTCACTGTAGATCCAACAATGGGGAATACTGACATCTGTGCAGTGAGGAACACCTGGCTGAAGGCTCTGTAGTGCACAATAGCACTTTACCACAATATACCTCAGAACCAGACATGTGGGCTATAACACAGGTATGGACCACTCCAGGTGGTGATCCCCCACATACGTAAAGGCCACTCACATGTACTGACCAGTACTCCCACAAAAGGCATTACAGATGAGTCAGGTGCAGGTCAAAGAGTCAAAGGCTGCATTCTAGGATGTAACCATCAGACACCACCATGCCCTCAGACCACCAACACACATCCATACATGTGATAGGACATATAATAGTACAACACCATGTTACCCTTGACCAGTGGACTGTACCTAGCTCTACATCAACTGTGCAGAGTACCCATGTACTGACACAGTTGCATCATGTGTTATGCAATGCAATGATACCACTGTTTGTAACCAGGTCAGCTGTACATATACTAGGGTCCCTCGGTTATTTACAGCATTAACAGATGACTGTTGCTGTACACCAGTAAACACCCTCATGTTTGGATATGACATACATGTACCTGCCCTGGTGTACATGCCACACACACATACAACATATATGTAAATAGCACAGCTGTTGTTGTCCTTTATGCAGACAGGTGGGTACAGCCATTACACACATGCACATGGAAGGTAGGTCCATGGCTGTTGAATGCTAACAGTACATAAGGTGTGATATCAATGTTGACAGAGGTAACATTCCCTCTGTACTGGTCACCCATGACACCTATCATATCATATCATACAACAGTCCATGTATCATGTATGTCATTGCATATGCCCACCAAATGCAATGCCTACAAGCATGCCCAAATGACAGGAATGTAGGACCTACACACATGTACATGTAGTGGTGTGCATTCAGATACCATACGTGAGCAGTTGCTGATGTTGCTGATGTGTCTTAGTACATCATGCAGTTGCAATGCAGCCTCAACATTGCCAACTGTATATGGTGATATACTGAAAGTACGGTAAGATGTACTTCAGGTATGGACAGATGTGTGGCCATAACTAAGTGGTGGGGCATCTTTGCAGATGGATGTTTGCTGAGGACAGCTCACAAGTGTGTCACAAGCATTCCAACAATAACCTGTGTAGCCGCTAAGCTATGGTTTTGTTAATTGAAGGGGAACACACACAACTTAGACAGCGGTCAGGGTGACACCTAAGGTAAATCACTTGACACCTGTAACAGTTAAGACCTCCCATGTGCATATATTGTGCATATATCAGCACAGTTGCCAAAGGAAGCGTCAGTGCACTTTGTAATGTGTGCAATACTGCTGTAAGTTTGTCATACGTATCATGAGATAGGCAGGTATTTGATTCACAGTACTGGCATGTGTGGTTGCGTGTGTGTCCATATATGTCATGTATGGTGGGGAATACATCTCAATTGTTACTCACTCTCTGGTACACTGTTGTAGACATCTGTGCGTGACATAGGTGTATCCAATAGTGAATGCCACAGTGTGTGTGTGTGTGTGTGTGTGTGTGTGTGTGTGTGTGTGTGTGTGTGTATGTATGTATGGCTGTCTGGTCCCTGGAGTGAGGATGTATGTTACCTTAGTGAACTGATAAGACCCCTCCCTCCATCCAGCCAATGCAATCTACTATCCCTGTTGATGTCCTCAATCTTAGGCCATACTGACTACCTGTACATGTGTAATCTCTGTGGAACATCATGTAAGTGCACAGTATTGTAATGATGATTTGCACATAGGCAGGTGTCCTCACCTCAGAACTAGCAACTGTGTGTGTGTGTGTGTGTGTGTGTGTGTGTGTGTGTGTGTGTGTGTGTGTGTGTGTGTGTGTGTGTGTGTGTGCGTGTGTGTGTGTGTGTGTGTGTGTGTGTGTGTGTGTGTGTGTGTGTGTGTGTGTGTTATTGTGTCGGTGAATCTGTGAGTGTGTGGGTGTGTTACTGTGTCTCTGAATACATGTGTGTGAATACCTGAGTGTGTGGGTGTATTTGTGTGTTCGTATCCTGTTATGGGAACATGTATTACTGCTTCCCAATGAGACATCACGCTTTCCACTGTCCTCTACCTTTGTCATCAGCTAGACCACTCTCTTACCTCCCCACTCCATGTAACTGTACCTGTGATGTCACTCAGTATGGATATCACGTGTCTAGCCACAGTAGCGTAATACACAGCTATCATGCTCTTGGATCAGTAGATCAGTAGACGTATTTGGAATGTGGGACTTTCTAACTGTGATGTGGAAGCTACAAAGTGCATGCTGGTATTTTCATACATACCTGTGAGTAGTGCACATTTACATATGGGACACTAACTGCAAACACTGACATCCACTGGCACATGCAATTAGACCTGAAGGCAGAACATCAAGACCTACATGCAGTTACTGTTGTTACACATGATACATACTGTTAACAGTACAAAATGCATTCTAAACCTGTACTACATGGTATGTCTGCTGCCTGTCAACAGTACACAACAATTGCAATCTACAATTATCTTCCTAGTCTGTTCATCCTGTGCATCAGACCATATGAGCATGTCCCTGCACCGATGGTGTGGATGACAGGGATGCGGCACAGGCATCATCATATGCACAGGGTGATAATGTTTGCCAGTGGCCTAGGCTGCACCATTAGATGACATCAAGTCTGTGGGTTAGGGCCTTTGATCTCAATGGGCATGTGTGGATGTTATGCATGTGTGTGTTGTGGTGCCCTACATATGTTTCCGGTGTGTGCGTGTATGAAGGCACACAGTTCTGGCATGTGTCTGGCCTACACATGGGGTATTATTGACAGCTGCAGACTGTACAGGCCAGGTTTTACAGTTCATGGTGTCCGGCCACCTGACCTGTGCCTGCTAGGGGTTGCACAGGCACTACCAGGCAGAGGTGCAGATTGGGTACTGTCTGATGACACATGTCCACTGGAACCGTGTCCCTGTTGGGACCATCCAGGGCCTTGTGCACGTGGCCTGCTGTGTCCTGGTGTGGACAGCAGAGCATCAGCTGCACTGCTGCTGCTACTGCCACTATAGGAGCAGGCATGTGAGGTAGCTCGTTTACGTAGACCTGCAACAGGTGATGTAGCTGGCCTACGTCCACGTTTCCCCGATGCCTCACTACTTCCAGATGTTCCAGCACAGACATCTCACGCTTGCAGATTGTCATGCCACGGTCAAGGACTCCAACCATGTCACCCAATCATCTATCCAAAACTTCAGCAAGCTGTTGTTGAGCATTTGCCATTGCCTGGATGTTGTTGTTTAAAGAACGGACAGCAGCCCTCTGAAGCCTCCGACCTTCTCTGTTGTGCCATTCAGCATGTGTCTGTGCCTCCATTACAGCATGAAACATGTGTCTGATGACACCAGCTGCCACGCTCTCTCTTGCAGGAGCATGTTGGCCAGAGGTCCTCCTACGAGCAGCACTGGCCACATGCCTGTGTGGGGCATCACCAGTCAAGTTGGCTGACACCATGGTGTGCAGGTACACCTTCCATAGCCTCCACACTTTTCTGTTCCAAGCTACCACATGCCAGCTGTCCTTCCTCTATGGCCACTGGTGATGGGGTATATGTTGGCATGAGAACTGTGTGCGGGGATGAGGGGTATATAGGTGGAATGGCAACCAATGGCATAAATTCAGCCCCTGACAACCCTGCCTGTGCCTCAATCATACGTTTATCATCACTGCTAGAGTCTGTGGGGACACTAACTTCAGATGGACCGCAGGAGGGGAATGCACCTACATCAACACCTGTGAGGGGCAGACAAGAACTGTACATTACAATCTATACAATAGACACACACACACAGACACGTGCTGTGGCACCCAACATGCATGTGATATGACAGAAGTCATGCAACATGCATGTGACACAGCAGACGGCATGCAACTCAGACAATAATAGTGGTAGTTATCATACATCCCTGGGTTGCACACAACAGCATGCATGTGTCATAGCAGAAGGCATGCACATTACACAATCATAGTAGTAGTTAGCATACATCCCTGTGTTATACCATGTAGACCAGCACAGATTAACAGTACACCTTCCTGATGTGTGGCATATGACCTTGACAATCACATGTAGTATGACATGTGATCTGCTGATGTGTGCAATGACATGCATACATGTTTAACACAATGGTGTTCTATCAAATATACAGTGGAGTAATGGTGTCCCAATGCAGGGATGTGTTATACTAACATGGACCTTCCGCTGACACAGTGTTGTCTGTCTGCCCTACAGATACACTGCACATTTAGCTGATGTGCATGGCCATTGCAGGGAATCATGTGGCGTCTCTATTGCTATACAGTGTGAGTTACAGACACAGCTCATAGCCATGACTGTGTTCAGATACAATACATATATACTGTGGAATGTGACCCACGTCACTGAGGTGTATACACACTAAACCATCATGTGGAATGTGTGACACAGGTCACTGAAGGGTATATGGATGACACCCCTGCACATCTGCAACCATATTGCTGCTGCCTGGCAACTATGGTCAGACATGACAAACTCGTCGGTACACCATGTCCCACATGACATTTGTTTATCACACACAGACACACACACACACACACACACACACACACACACACACACACACGAGGAGCAAGGATAACAGTGATGTCCGACACCAGCAAGGGGAATGTACTGTATCTGAGGGCTTATGTGGTTGTCTGTGTATGTCTGTGGATACTGTACAGGTGACTGCTGTCATGTCGTGACACACTCAAGATGTTCAACACATCTTATGTGGTGGATTGATATCACACCTACACAAGATGTGCACAGGCCTGTAGGATGTCTAGTGTTCCACATCTGCAATATAACTATTACACAAAAGCCATAGTTGGACCATGTGGAGCCAATGTACGACAGGGTGTACACACAAGCACATCAAGTCTACTGTGTGTGTTGCTTCATGTCTCTGGCCATCCTCCATGGGCATGTGTGAAAATGTTTTGGCCAAATGGTTGTGATGGGCATCTATTTCACATGTCTGTGTTGTCCCATATGACATACACCCATAGATGTCATATGCTCCACTGACGACAGGGTCATGCAGACAAAGGGTGGTATGTTTGGTATGTGGGATATGTTTTTCAGGATAGTTAGGCAGTGTTGCAGCCAGCCCACTAGATGTCATGGACATGTCAGATATCACATAACATTGTGTAACATTCATAGCAGGGGTATAATCCACACTGGTGAATCCTGTGGGCTGGCCAGAGCCCAGCTCACTGTGTAGTACTGTTTGTATTCCCCACATGTGTAGTTCTGATCAGTAGTACATGTACCTACAGTGAACAATACCGCCACCATTGTATGCACAGCTGTCCACACATCTGGCAATGACAGTTTGTGAGGTTTCATGTCGGTGTTTCACATAGTTTCCAAGTATTGCCCATGGGTAGCCATTGTGATGCATTGCAGGTCTGACCTGTATATTGTGACAGGACCATACATTATGTGTACATGTGGTAAATGGCCACATGGCAGATAGATCTGTGCATTAACATGCCTGATAAATAATAACAGTCTCACCTGCAATGGGCTGCTGTCACAGCGGAATGCCGTAGGTACCTAAATAGGAGTGACACAGCAGTATGATCATTATCCACACGTGTATGATATCTACAGGGTGCAATGTGCGTGTTAACACATATGCCAGTACAATAGACTATACTATGGAGTATGCACATGTGTGCATACACAGAGTAGCATACTATAGTATGCGACATGTGTGTATACATGCCTCGCATATGATGTTACATTACATATTGTACAGTGACACATGTAATTATATGGAATATAGTTGTTATTTGTGCAGTAGTGACTTACCAGGCAACTCCAGGCTTAGTGGTTGAGAGACACCCACCTCCATGATATCAGCTAAGGCTTGTGGATGTGGTTCTGCAGGTGTCCCCAGGTTGGCCAGTAGCTCTTCAGTACATGTGAGTGGGGGCTAGGTTGGTGACCCACCACCTGCTGCACCTTGTTCCCTGGCGATTGCATTCGCATGCTGTTTCGCCCGTTTAATTAGGTCTGTACAGTGTCTGTGCACCTGCTGGTATGTGCAGTTGTGGCCACCCACATCATTAACCCTCCTGCAACGTTCCTGCCACAGGGCATCCTGCTGCTGTGCATCCTGTGGCACATGGCTGAACAGTACATGATGATTATCAAGTAGGTATTGGATGAAGGCCTCATCCTCTAAGCGGGTATAAGGTGGCAGCCTTGCATGCAGTATACCTGAAAGACATAATGATGGAGACAGGTCACAGTAACTCACAGAGACATACAGAGCTACAGCTGAACATACATGTGTATCATATTTATTAGGATTAAATACTTGTCTTTGCAAATCTACATGACACTGACACCACTAACATGTTTGTGTCACACACATTTGACACTTAATGGTGATTGGATATTATCACCATATATGTGTGTGTCACCTGATTACATTGCTCATACTCCATGTGGATGCTATCTTGATGTGGGCATGTCTGTTTGCCTGTACTGGTGTTCTTACCTATCAGCACATGTCTGGATGTGTCCACATTAATGCAGTCGACCTTGATGCTGTGTATATGTCACATATAAAGACTTACACTGCCTTAACGGACATGACCTGTGACCCTGCAGACTTGCTCATGGATGGTTTTACATGTATGTGTTTTGCCATATACATCTACATGGCACTGTACAGCACAACATCCTGCCATGTATCACCTGTGTTGCACGTGTGATACACATGGGACACTGGCTAGCCTGATGGTATTTGCAGGGTTGGTTATCAACTGTAGCATGTACGGTCAAAGTCAACTAGTAGGCTATATGCCCTGGGCCATGTATGAGCCTAGGATGAAAGGTTACCTAGCTGTAGACAACAGGCGGGTTTCTGGGGCCAGGTCAAGCAGTGCCACATAACTGATCCACAGGGTCAAGGATATATTTACCATGCAGTCATCACACCATGTCTGAAAGAGGGGCAATGTGCAGCTTTGCTGGACAGGGATGCATAGTATGGCAGGAGTATGTAAAGTGTGTGGGACAAGTATCTGTCCAGCATGTGGTGATCCTTGTACTAGGAAGGTGGATGTCCATGAAGTATGTGTTCGAGATCAGGATGTGTACATGTAGCATGTCCAACATCACTGGGTTGGACATGGCTTTATTCAGGGTAGGCATCATGCTACATAGTGGAGATGGGGATTGGGAAGGCTGGTGAAGGCCATCTGAACATGGCCAATACCCCTTAAAGTAAATATGTGATCTGATATGGGTCACTTGAGTGCTGAGTATGACTGAACAATGATCTCTATATTCATGAATGGCACCCTGTCATGATTAGGGTTGCCACTTATGACTACCTGACAGGTGTGGTGACGTAACTATCACAGGAAAGACAACTGGCCAGCTGCATCCCTTACACACAGTGTCCATTATGTTGACCGCTGCCTAGGTGGTAGTTCATGGGTACAGGGTTATTAACATAGGGGTGACAATGCAATATGTATCTGTCAGATTGTGGCCATATGTCACACACCTCACCCACAAAGCCCCTTCTGTATGCTGTCCACAACACTCATTGAGTCAGCTATTGCTCCTAGGTCATAGTCATTCGCATACTTCAATAGGCAGATGCCTTCTGTTAGTCTGTGTGGTATAGACTACAATGAGGAGGAGTACAATGAATTAACCCTGTCTTACTGTAGCTGGCACTGGTGTGATGTGCATGTATTATTCAGACACCTTCTGTAGTGTTGGTTCTGCCAGCAGTCCAGTTGCAAAACACTCCTGTGGAGTGTACATCTAGTATACTGAGTGTAGGTGGAACACAGTATGGGTGATGATGTCCTATGACCTGGAAAGGTCATGATATGCTGTGTGAAATCAACTTTACTGTCATCTACATTTGTACTGCTGACATCAAATAAGTTGATCAAGGTTCATGGCCTTTCAGACCAGACTCAGCAGGGTAGTAGTGCAGTACTTCCCATTATTAGTGGTGTCTCCCCCTTTGTGGGCTGTGATAACTGTTGGTGTGCACCATTCAGTGTGTACGCAGCCTGACATGAAGCTATGTTTTACATGATGTGTAAGTGGAGAGCTAATTGGTTTGCCATATGTGTATGATACAACCTAGGATGTGGACAGGTCCCATGCAGCCTGAGTGCAGCTTGTACCTGCGTAGTTGTGGTTACAGGGGCTATGTAGTGTACATGGATATATGATTGTGCACCTGTTGGGGGGGGGGGTCAGTGTGTTTATGTTATCCAAGACTCTATCTGGATTGCTTATTCATGCTCAGCACTTGTTCAGAACTTGCAAGCACTAAATAAGCTATTAATTACTATAGCTCTCAATATTCATAATTACCTAGAGGTAAACAGTTTTTGTGCTTACTTTTCTCACTAACTTAGAGAAAAACAGCTCTTGTACTCACTTTCCTCACTTATCTAGAGGAAAATAGTTTTTTTATTCAGGCATGTCCAAGGGTCAGCTCCCAGTGTTCTCTCCTGTCTATCTGTCATGTGGAGAAGGTAAACATTTGCACCACACCACACTCATCACATAGTCTCACTAAATCTACACCACCAAAATCCACACATAGTAACACAAAAACATTCATGGAGGCTCTCAATAATAATCTGTCTAAGCAACAGAGACCTCCAAAACAGAAACGCAAGCAGCCTTCATCCCCCAACACAACCCAAATGACACATAGCCCACAGACTCAGTGTGCCACTCAACCACAGCCAATAAGGCAAAACAATGTACCCAACACACTAGTCATAGGTGACTCTATAGTCAGGCACGCTGATGTCCCACTCACCAGGCTAAACAAGGAGAAGGTTACTATCAGCTGCCTGTCAGGTGCCAGGATCCGCCACATAACCCATGCACTCAGGTCACTCCACAACAAGTACAAATACGACTCTGTCATTGTCCATGTTGGTGTGAATGACCTGAGACGTACCTCCCTGGACTACATGAAAAGAGACATGGAAGAGCTCTTTGATCTTGTAGCCCAGGCAGGTATGACCCTAGCCCTGTGTAGCATTCTGCCATCGCTCAGAATGATACTGCAGTACAAGGACAAAATGATTGACTTCAACAATTGGCTAATCTTCTGGTGTCATTCTAAGGGAATCCAGTATATGTCTGCTTGGGATGACATGGTTGACAGACCACGATGCTTTGCCATAGATGGCCTGCACCTGCTGCCCCTGGGATTCTGGATACTGGCTAAGGTTCTTGTTGCCCCTATAGTGCCTTTTTTAGGCAAGGTTCAAATAACAAATTCACCACCATAACAGGAACAGGCAAGCAAAAACTGAGGGTAATGCTACTCAATGCTAGAAGTCTAAATCTCAAAATGCACTCTCTTGAGGCACTCCTTAAAATGGAGACCTGGTTCAAGGCTCCAGAGAGCACCCCTGCACTACCAGGCTATAACTCATACCACACTTTTCGGACATGTAACCTTGACCGAAACACCAAAGGTGGAGGTGTGTCCATATTCATTAAGGATATCCACACCTCCAGACTAGTTGCTCAGCACAATGCATCCGAGGTTATCCAAATGCAACTAACTCTGGGCAAAACTGAAATCCAAATTGTAGCTTGCTACAGATCCCCCACCATGCCCCAGGATTCCCACTCCTCTTTTCTTGATGTACTGGAAAATATTAGGGTTCACCCAAACACCCTAATAATGGTCGAATTCAACTACCCCACCATTAACTGGGAAAACTACTTGTGTACCAACTCATTAGCTCAACATTTTCTGGAATTCATAAACTCCAATGCCCTGGATCAACTTATCCACACCCCCACCAGGGGCAACAATATCCTAGACCTAGTCATTACCAATATGAGTGACCGGTGTTCCACACCTGAAGTCAACTCCTCGTTGGTCCAATCCGACCATAAGTTAATCACCCTTGATATCCACATCCCGCCCCACCCCCCCATTAAGGAAACCACAGTAAAATATTTCTCCAAAGCCAACTTCATGTTTCTTAAGACAGAAGTGGTGAACTTCATGACACCCATGCAGATGGACAATACAGTTACAACTGCTGAATCCTACACAAATGCACTCTATAAGCACTTACACGAGTGCATGGATCGTGCTATCCCAAACAGAACCAAGACACTATCCTCCAAAAAATGGAAGCCAATCTGGTGGTCCCCTGCCATAAACAAACTGTACAACAGAAGGAAGAATCTGTTGCAAAAGAGAGTACAATCCCATGAGTGGAGGAGCTCCCTGGTCAGCTTCAGTAAGAAGCTGAGATCCCTTATAAGATCCTCCAAAGCTAGCTACGAAAACAAAATCGCCACTAATTCCAAGGACAACCACAAAGCATTCTATAGTTATGTCAAGAATCTTGATGGCAACACCCAGATCTGCTCTGAGTTACAGCACAAAGGCATGAAAAATTACAGAACCAGCTGATATTGCCAACATCCTGGCAGATAGGTTCAGTGCTAACTTTACCCCCCTCTCATCCCATAAAGGGCCCATATCTATACAGGAAGAATGCAGAGTCCCTGTAATCACAACTATCCAGGTAAAAGCTGCACTCTCTAAAGCCAAAAACACAGCATCCATGGGACCAGACAACATCCCAGGCTGCATTTTACACGAACCTCAGAATGAACTGGCTCCCCACTTAAGCACCATGTTCAATAATAGCCTCGCATCAGGCTTTGTGCCCACTGAATAGCACACAGCAACAGTTATCCCACTCCACAAAGGTGGTGCCACAACGGACCATGGGAACTATTGCCCTATAAGCATGACTAGCCTGGTTTGCAAGGCTATAGAGCACATCATCATGGATCTCATTCACAGAGACATTGGGTACCTCCAAACCTTTGACCCCACCCAGTTTGGCTTTGTTAAGGGTAGACCATGCCTCCTAAACCTGGTGGACTTCTTTGAGACAGTTACCAAGGCATTAGATGAGGGTAAGGAGGTCCACACAGCCTACCTTGACCTCTCAAAGGCTTTCAACACCATTCCTCATTCTGGTATTATCGACATACCCATCCACCTGAACATTAACCCCTATGTCACGAGATGGTTTGGAAAGTGGCTCATGGACAGAACCCACACAGTGAGAGTTGCATACCCTAGGTCCGACTGTAAACCAGTTACAAGTGGCGTCCCCCAGGGCTCAGTCCTAGGACCCCTCATGTTTGGTATATACTTCTCTGAGGTATAGGCAAGCACAGGAGGACTTTGGCTGAAAAGGTTGCAGATGACTGCAAACTAGTGGCCATAATTGGTTCCCCAGCTGATACAGACACCCTCCAGAAGGGTCTCACTGAGATGGATACCTGGTGTCAATATCATGGCCTCAAGCTGAATGCCAAAAAGTGCATAGTCATCCCCTTTGGATAAAACTAATTACCCGTGGACTACCACATAGGTGGTAGTCCCCTACATACAGAAAAGGTAATAAGGGATCTGGGAACCCAAGTAGATAGCAATCTCTCCTTTGATAACCCTATTGCCAAGGTGGTTAGACTATCCTTCTACGTGGCCCCCCAATCTCAAATGGGTTCGCATATAGAACAAAGTAGGCCATTGTGCCTCTCTACTCATGACTTATTAGACCCATTAAAGAATACAACACCCCATTTGGGATATACCTTACAAGACAACTGCAACAGCTTGAAAGACCACAAACGTACTGCACCAAGAGGATTACTGACCTCAAACAGTTGACCTATGCAGCCTAACTAAAGAGAAACTCTAGCTGTACTCGGTTGCATACCGCATACTCATAGGTGATCTCTGCTTGACATACAAGGCCCATGTCCAACCCAGTATTGATGGATATGCTCCACCTAAACAACAGCCCCTGAGAGCCACATGCTCTAGGGATATAAACCTAATCACAATGATAACTAGGATGTGCTGGAGGGATAGATTCCTGACCCGGAGACTCCCCATGCTTTGAAACATGATTCCAATGTACATCAGGCAGGGCCCCTCACTAGCACTCTTCAAGAGAAACCTTGACGGGTGGATGGGAGACAGACATGTACCCCGGGATCACTGCAGTGGCTCTGCTGGACAGAGGCGTAGGGAACTAATGGCTCTGCTGTTCAGAGGCACAGGGAACTAACCCAAGGGGGTGGCAGAAACCAACACACTCTAGCTAGGCTTAGAAATGCCCTTGGACAGACAGCCTAGTACCTACCTATGAACCTATGAACTCATGACCCTATTACATGTCTTATCTGCATGGATAGTTAACTAGCTCTTCCATTTTACTTTGCTATCATGCTGATAAACTGTCAGGTGACTACAAGTCATACGTATCCTGTAATTGTGTATTGTAAATGCCAATAGACATAACTAATGTTTGCCTAACATAACAGTAATGCTATGTAAAATGTAATACATATCTGCCTACAATACTGTACATTACACAGTTATTGGCGCAATATCCCACAATGCAAATCATAATTGCACATTAAGCCCACCTTCAACATGTTATTCTCAGTAATACACCCATACATATGCCTACTGTTACAATATATCAGCATATACTATCCCCTGTTATAGCAAGTACTTGTTGGACCATCCCTGCCACTGACAGCGGCTGGAGAGGAATTGTTGGGTTCAAAGCCCTTATATAGCATCCCTTGTGGTGTATGCGGCGTTTGCCTTGTGACCTACAGCAGTACACACATAAATACTACAAGCATTACTATGCTCAACAATACATCACTACAAGATAATTGTTTCCACTATATGCATTGCACACACTTTAATTATTACAGAACAGGTACTACATACACAGACATACTGAGTGTTCTACATACCTTATTAGTAAGCCGAGGTGTCGTTGACTGTTATTTCAATATTTTTCAATTTGTGTTTCAATCTTCTTTGTAATGTTCTGCTGGTATATACAGATGGTTTGAATGTGTGACAAGCCATCCTTTTATAGTTAAATATCAGTAACATGTGCTATCCTGACCACCAATTGGTGTTCCAAAGTAGTTAATTACTAGGCGACTTTAATATTGATTGGAACATGTGCAAACAAACTAATCCATCTACCATTATTAACCTGCACGGATTCCATCAAACCATTAACTCCACAACTAGAACAAATAAAAACAATAACAAAGAAACCATACTCGACTGGATCTTGACTAATAGTCCCCAACAAATGTATTCAACAGGTACCCTCCCAGACGACCTTAGTGACCACTCTCTCACATACATCATTAGGCACAAAACTCATCTAACAACACCTCCCCTAATTCGCTCATCTCGCAGCAAAAAACATTTTAACCTTCAGCAGTTTCAAAACGAACTCAGTTTGATTAACTGGTCACCTCTAAAAACTCTCCCAATAGATGAAGCTGTTAACCACTTTAATAATACCTTTCTTACTATTCTCGATCATCATGCCCCCATCCGTTCTATACGAATGAAATCTAAGACAGCTCAATGGCTAACAACCAACACCAAACAACTTATCCTTAGTAAGAATAAAGCTTGGACTAAATGGAGAACCACGAAAGACTCTTTTGATCACCTTAGCTTCAAACAAAAAAGGAACAAGACTAAGCTTGCTATCAAACAAGATAAAAGGAACTACTACACCAAGCTACAGCAAACCTCCCACCGCCAACCACAAAAATTTTGGAAATCAGTTAACTCACTACTATCCCCCGGCAAGGTCGAAACCCCCAACCCACTGGGCTCCTGCCCTGACACTCCCCTACAAACAGCTAACGCATTCAATAATTTCTTTACTTCAACCATACTTAAACTGGCCAACCAACAAAGCCATGACCCCTCTTTACTAGGTAACACTAACTGCACTCCACCTCTATTTCAACTTAAACCCATACCCACTTCCTATATTCTAAATTTACTTCAGAAACTCAAACCCTCAACCCCCTCAGCTGACAAATTGCCAGTGGAATATCTCCAACTAGGTGCTAAAGCTATTGCCTACCCTATCTCTATTCTAATCAACAGAACCATAAAAGAAAGTACTATACCCTCACTCTGGAAAATCTCCCACATCATCCCTCTCTTCAAATTGGGCGAATCATTTGAGTACTCTAACTACCGCCCTATAGCACTGCTATCTCCTATTGCTAAAATAATGGAGAAATGCATCCACAAACAGCTTTTAAATCACCTCCTATCTAATAACCTTCTAGCTACTTGCCAACATGGCTTTCGTCCCTACCATAGCACCACAACAGCCTTATTATCCTTCATAGACTCCATTAATATAAACCGGAATAACAATCTTCTTTCATCTGCATTCTTTGTAGACCTGTCAAAAGCCTTTGACATGGTGAATCACCAACTCCTCCTACATTGTTTAAAATCTCTCTCTCAATAATCTCGCCTTAAGCTGGTTTACTTCCTATCTTCAGAATCAGAAACAAGCTGTTTTATGGAACAACAATCTTTCCAAACTTCTCCCTACCACTTTAGGAGTACCTCAGGGCTCCATCTTAGGTCCTCTTTTATTTTCCATCTTTATTAACGACCTGTATCTAGCCACCCCACTAACTACTTGCATTCAGTATGCCAATGACACCACCATCATCTGCTCTGCCACAACCCAAGCTGACCTCCACTCACTTACCCAAAAAACTTTTACCACCATAGAACAATGGTTCTCCAATCACTGCCTTCTCTTAAACCCTAAGAAAACTAAACTTCTCCTCTTCTCACCCATACACCTGTCTCCCCCTATTAGTTTCACACTTACTTCTAACAATGGCACCCTTATCTCTCCGGACCAAACAACCAAACTTCTAGGAGTTACTATCGACAACCTACTAAAATTTGATTTTCATATCAACTCTATCATAAAAGCAACTAACAGAAAATTAGGTTCTCTCTACAGAATCAAATCGTTCTTAACTCCTGAAGCAAGAACTACCATAGCCAGAACATATCTTATCTCTACTCTCCTATATGCATCCCCCATATATACTAATCTTTCTAAACATAACATCAATAGGCTTACAATAGCCTACAACAACATTGCCAAATTTGCCACTGCCTCTCCATATAAAACACATCACTGCCTGAACCTCCTTAACCTAGGGTGGCTGGAGTTACCTCACCTAATTCAATACTATCAGCTTACAACTGCCCATAAAGCCCTTCACCACCCAGAAAAGATACCTATGCTCTCCACCCTGATAAAACCCTATAACAACCTAAAACCCTACGCTCTTCCAATAAAATACTGATTCAAACCTCTCTATCAAAGAATACAGCAGGTGACTCTATATTTTCCAACTCAGTTGGTAAAATTTGGAATCACCTTCCTCCAGACCTTATAGCCCAAACTTCTATCACACTATTTAAAACTCAACTGAAACATTTTCTAACCAATCACTGGCTTTGCTCTTGCAATAACCCTAGCTGATCACGTACCTCCTACCGTCTCCTGCATCCTTTGCACGGTCTCCCAACTCTATTTCTCCATGTTATTTTTTCATCTCTACCTAAAAAATTGACTCTCTCAACTTCAAACTAAAATTTTCTAGTAACTCTATCTTTAGCTTTTAAACTACTTAATTACTTCTGTCTCTCATTTTATATACCTGTACTGAAGAAAATTGATAGCCTCTGTTTTCACCTTTTGAACTTACTGAAAAGATAGCCTAAATGCCTGTTTTAGTTGTGTCTTAATTTCCCTATGTAATTAGGAATGCCTGTTTTAGTTGTATCTTAAATTACCTATGTACTTTGACCTGTACTGAAGAAATTTGATAGTCTCTGTATTCACCCTTTTTGAACTTACTGAAAATGATAGCCTAAATGCCTGTTTTACTTGTGTCTTAATTCCCTATGTAATTTTAAATACCTGTTTTAGTTGTGCCTTAAATTACCTATGTACTTTGAATGTATTTTTGTCATTATGCATTAGATAGTGGAGCTTTTCTCCTCGGGCCTCCACTGAAAATGGACATGTATCCAGTTGGACTAGCCCGGTTAACAAATGTAAAATAAATAAAATAAATAAATAATTACATGCACATCAGCTGTGCAGCTGCTCCATTAGCCAATACCAAGGCAACAGTGGTGTATAATTGAGTACTCCACTTGGGCATTGTCCCTTTGCCTTACTTCGAGGAAGACGTCCTGGATGTGTTGTTTGTGAGGTATTGCAACAGCTGTATGGAGACACACAGAGATATATTAGCTTCATGACTCCCATGGATTGTATGTAATGCCTAGAAGATGTTGTTCTACATGTGAGTACAGCTGTTATATTTCAGAACATTGCTACTTATGCAGGGTTTGTTTGTACATGATACTTCTGCAGATGTTTCAGTCTGGCAAGGATGTTTGAGCAGCTCAAGGCTGTATGGCTATGCATATAATGTTAGTTGGTTTACAGTGTGCTCACCAGACATCTTTGGTTTGGTGTAAATGTGTATCATACTGTGCTGTTAATCAGTAATTGGTAACACTTCCTGGTGTACACACAACCCTCTGAAACAGGATTAGTGCAAACAAACCCTGTAACATCAGCAGCTGTTCCATTGTATAACAGCAACTATTTCACATAGGGCCATGTTAGTGTGTCTCTGACAAGGTATGTTAAGGCTTCTGGAGATGGTGCACAGTGAGTGAATGATTTGTGATGTTATTACAGTATGTATTGTAATTGGTTTGGGTGTGGGGGAGATGTTGGTCGGTGTACATAGTAGATGCAGGTGTGTAGGAACTGCTTTTATACATATTCGATATGTGTGTGAGGGTTCCTTCCCTATTTGAACACCTATCCTTTAGTGGACTAATACTATGGTAATTGTAGGCTGATTCATTAAGGCACTGTTAAATGGTTCCTGTATAGCATGCAGGTGATGTTAGTCCTTGAATCCTTTTGGCAATACATCGGAATGTAATAAAGTGTTGCTACATGAAAGCTGTCTCTGTATTTCTGTCATAGGTATTTGCAGTCATTGGAGTTGTGTTGGTGACTGGCCCTCTTTGGCTAGGGTTGCCACCTTTGCAAATGGTCATAGTCGGACATTTTCGGGACACACATCAGATTTTACAGGCCGACACATACCCACGGTCAGTACAAAGGATAGAACTTTACTTTTTTGCCTAAATAAAAGCTTATTCTTGTAGCAGTTTAGTTGCTTATTCTGTTTCTTGTAACATTTAGGTATTTTAGATACACAAATAACTATTTTATGCAACTATTACATAAAATATGGGACATAATTATGTCCTACAATCTCAGGACATTTGCCATTTTAACATTTCTGGTCAGGACACAACAGCCCAAAGAGGGACTGTCCCTCGCAATGTGGGACAGATGGTAACCCTATCTTTGGCTCATGTCCATAGCATATATTTGTAATAGTGTATAGGCATATACTCTCCATATATTTTGTTCATATAGTTTGGTCATGGCGGAATGTGTGATTGCTATGGTCCATGTTATACTCATATATGAACACTTCAACCACTGTATATGGGATACCTACGGAATCCTGAATGCACACAATTCCGACGCCCACAGTACCGGGCCCAGACTCCCAAACCCCACATTACCAAACACTCAAACTCGTGAAAGTAACACAAACACAGAACACGCACACACAGACACACTGCTACCCAACACATCCAAACAAAGCATCCTGCACTACGTATGAACAGGTGGGCAAGCCCCCTACACCTCCATATGGGTGGCTGTGCCCCCCCACACCTCCCTACTTTAATATTCTACCTCCAAGATCACACAGACACACAAAGCAAACCCACACCCACACATTACAGTCCCCCAGAAACACACAACACACTCAGAACACACACTTACACACACTAAAGCCCTCAGAAACACACTTATATACAGTAACCTACCTGAGCCACAACACCAGAAGCACTAACTAAAAGTCCCTTAACATTGGGATTTTAAAACTTGTGCTTCTGATGTTTTGGTACTGTGGTCTTTCGGTCTTTAAGCCTCGTGATTACGCACGTCTGTATGTCAAGCATTCGGTATTTGGTAGGTATCCCGTTTATATGTACCTCCATGGTTGCGTAGATGTTGTTAACCTATCTATATATCTACATATATATATATATATATATATATATATATATATATATATATATATATATATATCCCTATCTATATCAACATATATCTCTCTCTCCCTCCCTCTCTCTCTCTCTCTATATATATATATATATGTTGATTTATATAGATATATATATATATATATATATATAGCATACATCTTTCATTGGATACATGGCGGATTTCCACACAATCCTCCATTTTGTGTTTTAACCTGTCAGAATAGAGAACTGCTGTTGGTACATCTCAGGTAGCTTAGTGGTAGGTGATTGTGTACATGGTTGTGTGTTCTAATCCTGGCAGTGGTCATTTTACCTCTCAGAGCAGGCACTGGTAGTGCAAGAGGGATTAACGCACATTTCAACGGTTGTGAGCGGCTTTGCCTGTGATCTGCGCAATGTTCAGCAAAGGTTAAACCTGTGTGGCACTTATCCATGTAGCAATGTTTAAGCACCGCTTACCGGCACTTACCAGCGCAATAACCTGCTAACGTCTGCTTAAAAGTGCTTTAATCACCCTGCATCCAATTCGGGACCTCATAATGACATAACAGCCCTTGCAGGTCTTGAAACTGGACCATAAACACCACAGTCACTGGCTTTACCACTGAGGCATCTGAGATATGTACAACTTTTATGGTGTAAAACCATATATACTACTCACACTAAAGAATAAATTCAAAACAACCAATAGAAATTAAGCACAAATCAATTATTAAAATCATATTAAAATCACCAGGGAACTTGTCAGCTTGCGGTGTTATATTCTAGAATAATTTACGACTATTATTTTAAATGAACGGGGTGGTAACTGTAAGAACTTTACTGAAAGTCGTGAATTATTCTGTATTATAATACTGAGGGCTGACAAGTTTCCTGGTTTAAATGGGAAGGTGTCTATCAAACCGGCTCTGAAGGCGAGAGCCCTCTTTAAGTGATTTTAATATGATTTTAATAATTGATTTGTGCTTAATTTCTATTGGTTGTTTTGAATTTATTCTTTAGCGTGAGTACTATATATGGTTTAACTGATTAGAGATACACGGTCTGATGAAGCACAGTTTTATGTGTGAAAGCGCTTACCTTGTACAATAAAAGCTGTTATTTTTATGCCTCTAGCTGTGTTGCAGTGCCTACTAGTTTTATTGCTTGCATTTAAAGAAAATTGCTTAGATGATATTTTAAGTGCTTGTAGATATTTTGCACAAGAACAACAAATGTATTGGTAGTTCCCCAAGGAAAAAACTCTGTTAAACTGTGATATACTGGACAAAATAAAGTACTGGATTATGATCTGGTATAGGAGCATCTAAATCTGGCAGATATAATTGTTTATAATATTTGGACTGTTGTTCATTTTAGCGAGGAGCTTTTTTTTAACATTTCATTTTGAAATGTTACTTGCTACAAATCATGGCCTAAACTTGCATGAAAAAATAAAAGATATTGAACTGTGTAGCTGTTTTGCCATATTAAACAGGCCATTATTCAGGAGAAATAAAAGGTTTGTTATGGTTCAGGAATATTGTGTTATAAAGAGAAGACGTGCAGCAGCTGCTGTTGGAATATTGTGATGCTGCAAAATATAGTTGAAAGTTTGACTTTGTTAGAATATGGTCTGGATGGTGGAAAGCTGACAATAATGAACTGGTTAATATTCCAAGCATTGGGTCAAGCAGTGCACAGCATTTTTCCCACTGAACTCCCAATATACTGTTACACTGATAGAGCTGAAGGATATTTGATTAATGTTTGTCCAAAAAGACATTGTGAAGTATTTGGGGAGTGTAAGCACAGAAAAAGAATGTGTGCCCAAATGTACTATGTAGTATAACAAGGGGGGCATTTCTTTATGGGTTGTTTAGAGGGTAAGAATGTGGTTCCTGTTGAAAAAGCATTATAGAAAACTCTAAGGAAAATGGAAACATTGATACATGATTTAGTGATGGAAAAATCAGGTATTAGAAGTATGACTGAGAGTGGAGATGCTACTGAAAGTGTTTCTTAGGGGGCTAAATGACAAAGAAATGTGGATGGGGGCTTGTAGTAAACAAAGAAATGTGATATGTTGCAGGGAGAAAGACAGCAGTCCGAAGAGCAAGTCACTTCTGAGACTGAAATTGTAGAAACCATAGGTAAAAGAGTTAATAAGCATAAAATAAGGGAAACAAGGAAAGAAAGCGAGTTAAAATGTAAAGATGTTATTTGATTGAAACAATTCCTTTAACTTTAGGTAGCTGTATTATAGGAAATACCAGATAAGGAACAGATGATATTGTGTTTATTTATGTAAGTATGCATATTATTCTGGGGTGGAAGTTTAAATCCAATTAAAAGAGGAGTCATTTACAATGAAAAAGACAAAGGTGAAAAGTCCTGCTTTTTTAACTATATTCAATGGTGTCCATTATATGTACAGAAGAAGCAGATGTAATTGCAAGGCTTACCAAATTTAGATATGGGGAAACTATACAGATGTTAAGCTTTGGGAAAACAATGTGATATTAAGGCTGTTAAATTACGCATATAAACAATCATATTTTTGAATTGTCAGTATAGTACATTTGGTTAAAACAAAGAAGGAAGTGCTACACATGACAAGTTTATACAATACTGTTATATAGTAAGAAGATGGGATGATTTATTAGAGTTTAAACAATTAATTTTTATCCTCTGCACCACCCTTACATATGTATACTACCCCTAACGGCAGTACTAACCAAAATGCTAAAGGTAACCCTATCCCTCCTAACATTAAATATCACAAACACCTAATCTTAACCAAAACCCTAACTCTAACCTTAACCCTAATCCTAGTCCTAGTTCAGATCACACATACTAGAAATACCAGATTGTGGTACTTTTCTAAGCAAATTTACACCATAGCCTACTTGCAACTTACCACTGCAATGGTCTAGGCTCAAAATTCTGAACTCTGATAATATGGACTTTGTTTTACTTATAGGAGCTACGCACGCACATGTACCTATATGATTGGATTTACTTTATTAGACACACACACACACACACACACACACACACACACACACACACACACACACACATATACACACACACACACACACACACACACGCACACGCACACACACACACACACACACACACACACACACACACACACACACACACACACACAGGGATTTACCTTATTTTTCATAGGTTTTCATATCTCTTAGCAATTTCCTTGAACCTTTGCAGAATGTTTTTTTTTCTCAGCCTATTTGAATAAACTGTACATAGATAATTTTGCTTCACAAATAGCATTTTTCCTGACTTGAACTTATATAATAATATAATATAATAATACAATATAAGAAGGCAAGCCATTTCTTTTAAGCATTGTATGCCACTCTGCTATAAACTTTTTAGTCGCTGACGATTCAATGCATATGATTAACTGAATGTGTATCCACTATCACTAGGAACACTGAATACATGACAGGACATCATAAGAATACATTGCCATTGTGCAGATGGCCATAGACATTGATGCAGAGGTGCTGTTTGTGTTGCACTTTGGGCCATTTGACATCCAAAGTGGTTATTATTAAAGTCTTTAGTTTCCATGTCAATGCCAGACCACTGTATGAAAGTTTGAGAGAAGAGATTAACTTTTGCTGTTTCCAGGTGGCCATCAAGTACTGTAGCTGGCATTTTAGAATATAACTTGGCTAAAATTATTATTGTGAAGCAGATCTCTCAACTTCTTTGATCAAAAACTGGGGACAAAGCTAAAAATAATTGGGAGAGGCAAAGGCTCAAAACCAGAGACAGTTTTTGACTATTATAGTAATGCACATAAAAATTAATAGAACAACAGATTCCACATCAACATGCATTTTCTGTGAGGTAAGAAGCATATTCATTGGCATTATTGAGTGACTGTGTTCCTCAGTGATTTAGAAGAAAATCAGAATGAACAAGGCAAAATATGTGGCAAAATCAGGAATGTTCTGCAAAATAAGAGACAGCTGAGAGGTATGTTGTGAAACCATATAATAAAATTTATCGACTAAAGTTGTCTTTGCGCAGCAGCATTTGTTATGGTATATGCGACATAATATGCATCAGTCAGAATCACAGATAGCGTTTTTTTTCCAAGCCTTTTATGTGGTACTTGTTACAAACCATCAGGATTACAATGTTATCTTATTGTCTGATACTTGGTACCACTTAGATGCCTTATAAGGACCAAGGAATATCACAGTGACCACTTCGTAGTCATCACATAATGGAGACCCACTTTGTATGCTGAAAAAAGAGGCAGAGACTGGAGGTTTATAACTAATGTGAGCCGTCATCCCTATAGTTATAGAAACAACTTATTAACTCTCTAGAACAGGATTAGGGCTTTTCCATAGATAATTTCAGCTTTACTGAGTTAACTATGAAGCCAATGTTGTGGGTCTGTCAGCATCCCCTAGGAGTGTATGTGAGACAGCAGCATTAGTAACATGTGATGAAGTATTATATGCTAGTCTAATAGATCTTCTCAGTATAGCAAACACTTTTTAGTTTCTAAAGGTATGTTCTTAGTTCTACATCCATATCTGACTAGAACCCTTCTCAAAAATCTTTTTAAGGGGTGCAATAGTGTTGAAAAGGTCAGCTGCAGCAGTTTACCCATCCTAAATGTGATCTCCTTCTGTGGTCTAATTTTGCAGCACAGCCTCTGCCTTTACTTGTATTTGTAGATCCACCATTTTTAAATTATACGCTTCCAACCGGTTTCTCTATGTTTGCCCCAAGTCACTTCCCTTTTAGTGGATGTGAGTCAGTTGTTTGTATAATTAACATGTGAATCCTGTTTTATTGAAAAAAAGGTTTTGAACTGTGATTCATGTGTTAATTAAAAACATGTTGCATGCTGGAGAAGCTCTGCCTCTGTACCTCTATGCAGCATCCATACCCAAATGCAAAGGAATTTTCTCAGCACTCCTTTACTACAACTCTAAAGTTGTTGTGCTTTGTGACCATTGGACATTCTCTCAATGCAGTGGATTTTTTTCAAGCAAATGGCTGTTTTGACTTTTATGCATTATTGTACCATTTGTCTGCACACAAAATGATGAGTTTTTTCTTTTAGCCTGTTTAGTACTCTTCACAGGTAATCTGAGTATGCTTAAAATCTCTTCTTTATCATCAGAATAACATTTGGTAGCATATCTGGAATGCTTTGCAGTACTTGGTTCACATTCTAATAGACAAAGGCAGACAAAAACATTGCCCCAAATATGTCTATTATAATGGAAAAAAACTTTATAGTACTTACTTAAAATGTCTTCTATTATCATTTACACATCTGCCTGTGCCATTGTAAATTTTGAGAGCTGTTTCACTCCTGTCAAGAGTGTAGTATCTTCATCTCTTGGTAGAGATACTGCACAATCCTTAATAATGGATAATAATTATTAATTAATAGTAACTTTGAAATGTCTACATTGACAGACATTCCTTTGATTTTTCCTCAGCAGTGGCACTATTGGCCTCCTCCTTTCACAACACATTATTTTAGACAATACCCCTGCATCTTTTAACTTAAGCAGTTCATCTTACTCTTAGATGTAAGAGAGTTTAAAGCATTGTGTGGCCACAGGGAACTCTAGGCAAGCATTTGGTTCTAGTTCAGTTTTGTCTTTAAGCCCTCAACAGTAAATACTCTTAGTTTCTGCCTCTTAGTGTGACAACATCTCATCTGAATTGAGCTTATTAGTGTTTTCAAGTGCCATCTACACCTACTTAATGCAGCAATAGTTCAGATTCTTTTCTTACTCATGTCATACCACATAAAGCTATTTCATGCATAGGCTACAAATTCATCTTTTGCATTCTGCCTTCACGTGTCAGTGGCACAATTATTTTACCCACTGTGACAATTTTTTACCCATACAAATCTCTAGTAAATACATCTGATTAATCTCATAGGACATGAGAAAAGGAACCCCTGATTCCTTTTCCCAGAAGCATTCAGTAAATTAAGTTCTGTTTCCAAGGTCATTTTAATTTACATTCTTACAGCTTCTACAGTGATTCATATAATTTCTTTATCAATTTGATTTACATTATACAGTTGTAAATACATTACAGCACATTTTTTCGGATCCTCCGCATCGGTCTCTGTTTTATTTAACCCTGCTTCACTTTGTACATCCACCATTTTGTGGAAACATTTTCATTCATGCTTGCCATGTAGCACCCTGTATTTACCAATCATTTTTCTTCCAATAATTTTCCCACCAACACATTATTGCAACATGCCTTTTTCATGGTATTTTCTACAGTCATTTTGTTTAAACCATGAATATTAACTTTATGTGACAGTCTGCAATACTTAAAATGCACTAGTCTCATAGTAGATTTAATAGTCTGTCCTCAGCTCCTCTAAACCACACATTCCTATCATTTTGAACTCTCATTCATTTTATCTGTTAATCTTGTTTTATTTGATGACTCCCTACTGTAATTACACAACCCATAGTTGTAAGATCTAGAATTACAAAAAACAACAGACAAACTAGAAAAGAGCTCATGTTGACAATTGCTGTTTCATTTCAAGTTATTTTTTGCAGGCCTACCTGACCTTAACATCCCACTAATTTATATACTTATATATATTTTATATATATATATATATATATATATATATATATATATATATATATATATATATATATATACACACACACACACACATACATGGATCTACTGTCTTCTGCCGAATTTACGTTTCAACAAAATGTAAATTACCTTGTGTATTTACACGAAAGTGCATTTTACCAAAAACGCACTTTCTCATAAATAAGTAAATAAAATAAAAAATAAATTAGTTAATTAAATAAAAACATGCAGTTTGCATGTTAACTTAGTTGTCCATCAAATTTAGTGTTGATGTACAACTAAGCAGAGTATTGCTGAGATTGTGGTACAGTGGGGATGAGGGAACATTCGCTTTTCCCCACTGTAGTGCGATCTCGGAGTGAGAATATTAAAGTAGGGGGGTGTGGGGGGGCACAGCCCCCACATGGGGGGTGCAGGGGGGCTTACCTCGGTGAAATTGAAGTGTATTAACCCACCACCGAGTTCGTGCAGGAATGGGCGTGCCCACCGTGATTGACATGTGAGAGGGCGGAGATTAACAACTGCAATGTGCCGTGATTGACACGCAATGCTAATATAATGGTAAATGCATGTCATGTAGCAGAAACATTATACATGTTTTCTTTATAATCTGTCTAATCTTTTTGTGCAATTACCTTGTGTTTTGGTGACATTCACATTACTATAATTACTGTTATACGTATATACGTATAATGTTTTCTGTATTTAGGGTTACTCAAGTGACTTAACAGTCTGTACATCATACATCTATTGGAGAAAAGTGGGAGACCCTATTTCTGGTCACATCACTGCAAATTTTACTAGCATGTCTGTTAAAAAAAAAATCAACCGAAAAACAATGGAGGCTAGTACTACGGAATGTCACAAACCAGCAAAACAAGATAGTACCAGTGGAAGAAACACGGCTCCTTTTCTTTTTACAGCTTTATTTGTGAGAAGGTAACAAAACACCACAGCAGCACGTAAATCCAACAAACAGCTCCAAACACATTAACGCTATGTCTCCACACCTGCGTTTTCGTTTGAACTCACTTCCTCAGATGCACAAGAATAATGCTTACTCTTCCCCTTCAGCTTAAATACTGTTACTAATTAGATAATTGAAACTCTTAATACAATAAAAATTCTTAATTACACTTACCTTCTCACAAATAAAGCTGTAAAAAGAAAAGGAGCCGTGTTTCTTCCACTGGTACTATCTTGTTTTGCTAAAAAAAAAATCAACTAGAGGGGATACATGCTCCTGCAAGCTACTGTCTGTCACCAGACTCCCATATTACCACTACTCATTAAGTCACCTGAAAACTCTACACAAATAACACTAAACAAGGGAACTGAAACCTTCACTGGTTTGGAGCTGAGGAGAACAAATTATGGAGTTCCTATCAACAAACACACTTAAACGACTTAACTACACTACACACATGATCTGAGGCATGAAATCCTTTCTCCCGTCAACCTGCCAAACAGAGAAAGATCTGTTTTTGTAAAATGCAAATAAGATAAAAATATGTCGGAATGAAGTTTGGGCTCAGTAGAACATCCTATACCAAAACTTCTTAAACATTAAATTTCAAATCCCTCCCTGCAGTTTTAAAGCGATCTGTACTACAAGCAACCAAAATCAAATGTGTAAACAGGTTACGTGACACAAAACCAAAAAATATATTTTGCATTTAAAATTAATAGATCTCACATTTTAAGTATCAAAGTTTGTAACAAAAATTTACAGCACAAAGCTGTGCATTGTTAAAAATCACAATCATTGCTTTCGGGGGAGGGTGGCTGCTAACTTACAACATACTGTAAGTAATAGTCGGAAGTGCTGCCAAAACAGATACAAAATTCATAATATAAACACACCCCTTTAACAATCAAAATAAATAAAAAAAATTTTGATATACAAAACTTCATGCCAAGATCTTTAAGTTGGGTAGGTCTGGGCCTTGGTTCTAATCAAAGTAAAACAGTACACAAGTATTTTGCAATAAGCATATAATTACTGTTATACATATATATACGTGTAATGTTTTCTGCATTTTCTTTATAATTTTGATAATCTGTTTGTAGGTCCATATTACCTAGTGTTTTGGTGGCATCTTTCAATCAAACGGTGGGCGGTGCAGTCAAAATGGTCACAGGCGGGGTTTGGGCAGGGCTTGCTACTGCGCATCTGGTGGGTTAATACACTTCAATTTCACCCCTGCATAAAACTGTTTAAAGAGTTTTTTATTTTTTTTTTCATAGATTTACGCAAAAGTGCATTTTCGTTGAAACTCACTTTTCGGTAAATCCATTCGCGAATTTACGTTTAGTTGAAACGTAAATTCAGCAGAAGACAGCAGCTCCATATACATATACACACACACATATATATATATATATATATATATATATATATATATATATATATATATATATATATATCCCTGATATACATATATGCCTAGTATGAGAATGCCGTACCTGGGAGAAAAGGGAATGCTCCAAGACATAGTATCTTGGACTTAGAATATGCAAGTTCCCATTTTTGTACACTCAGTCTTGCTGTTCTGAATTCACAATTACATGTCTTTGAACTTAAAATCATTAACTTGATTAAACTAATTAAGTGACAGATCTTCCTTACAGTGCAGTGATTTCTACACATTTTTAGTACCTACTCCATACATGAATCTGTACCTCACTGCTAGCCCTTTACCAAGCTTGTAATTGTCAGCTAGTCTGTGCAGCTTTGTCATATGTTCCAAAGTTGTTTCTTGTATTACATGATTTCTCCCAAAAAATTACATTGATCTGCAAATATTACAAATGCACTCATCTTCATTTATACCTTTATTATCCCAGGTATACTCACTGGAGCTGGGATGACATCAATGGCAGATATGGAAGGGGGAGTGTTTTGGAGTAGAACAGCCAGCAGCATGTTGTATGCTGTACTGCACACTATTACATTTTTTGAATGTCTTAACTGGCAGAGCTGCTGGGATCATATGCATCTAACTGAAACATGGCTCGAGCCCCAAATTAATGACAATGAAATCATGCCTCCTGGCTTTAACATCCGCAGACAGAAATAAGAAACAGAGGGGTAGCAATGCTATATAAAGACTCACTCAAACACCAAACAATCCAACCAGCCCTCCCAGACTTGAATAACAGTGAAATACTAATCTGTCAACTTGAAATAAACCCAAACAAACACATAACAATAATATTAGTCTATATCACCCCCCCCCCCGGTAACAATCTCTCCACAATTGAAGACCTATTCTCCTGGTCATCTTCCTCATTCAACCAGGAGACCATAATTATTGGAGATTATAGTACTGATTGGCACACCTGCTCCTCAGACAACCCCCTCTAATCCATCAGTCTGTATGGATAGACCCAGATTATAAACACATCTACTAGAACAGGTAAACACATGGATAAAATAACAATTCATGACTGGACCTTAACTAATAAACCTTTCCTAGTCTATCACTCAGGCTGTCTTCCTGACAGCCTAAGTGACCACTTACCCACCTTCCTAGTCAGGCACAAAACAAACATCTCAAAAATCTACAATATACAGAGAAATTAGAAGCAATAAATACTTCTCTACAACCACTTTTAATTCTCTACTGCAACACTGTGACTGGTCTCCATTATCTCAACAAAACATTGACACTGCAGTAGAATATTTCAATACAAAGTTCCTTGAAATTCTAACCACTCCAGCTCCAATTAGAAAAAAAATGTGTAAAATCTAACTATACCTTATGGCTGACTAAAGAAACCAAACAACTACTCAAACATAGAGAAATGTCCTGTACCTACTAACATAGTAACAAAAGGCAAAGCTCTTTTGAAACCTAATGCCACTTGGAAACAAAGCCAAAATGCAAATCAAAAAAAGATAAGAGAACCTACTATACTCAAATTCGAAACATCATCATAATAATCCACAAAAATTATGTAGTAGTATAAAAAACTTCTTCAACCTGGACAATCCTCAACCCCATCTCCTACCACCTCCAACACCATATATAGCCTGGCCACTCAGTTCAACACTTTTTTTATATACTCCACACTCCACTCTATCTCTCTTAAATAATAGAAAAACTAGACCCCCTCCATCCACTCCATCCCCATCCTATACCCATTCCTCTGCCTTCTCCCTAGAACCCAACCAAACATCTGCTATTAGAAAATTACTACATAAATTAAAACCCACAACCCTAACAATTGACCAATTACCTAACACATACCTCAGGTTAGCAACTGACTACATTGCCTATCCTATATCTGTATTGATCAATAGTTCAATCAAAGAACGGTGTGTTTCCAAACTATGGAAAGCCTCATACATCATTCCTCTACACAAAGGTGGTGTATCAACCACATTCTGAAATTATAGACCAATAGCTATCCTGTCTCCCTTGCCTAAAATCCATGGAAAATGTGTCCAAACTCAGCTTATGGACTACCTTATCCATGACAAACTGTTAACAAACTCCTAGCATGGCTTTAGGCCTAAGCATAGTATAACTACTGCCCTACTAAGCTTTACAGGCACTATTAATCACCTAAGAAACAATGGCCAACAAGTAGCATCTATCTTCTTAGATATGTCCAAGGCATTTAACATAGTTTCACATCACAAACTCCTAAATGAACTTGCATCATTAAATCTAGCTCACTGTGCTCTATCTTGGTTTCAACAGACCAACAGCAAGCTGTCAAATGGCAAAATGACTACACTCCCACATAACTATGTCAATAGGGGTCCCTCAAGGATCAATCTTAGGCCCATTCCTTTTTACAGTCTTTACTAACAAACTGAATACTGCTACTAACCTTGCAAACACTATTCAATATGCAGACAATTCAACATTAATATGTGCTGCCCCCTGCCTGTCCCAGCTACAAGGAAAAAAACACAAAAATCCTTCACATATATAGAACCTTACCTCTCCAGTCAACAACTTGTATCAAACTACAAGAAACTAAACTTATTCTTTTCACCAATAAAAACCCTGTGCTATCTTCTCAGCTAATAACACCAAAATAGAACCCACACCTCAAACTAAACTATTAGGAGTCACCATTGATAGTAACCTTAGATTTGATAGGCATATCTCTGAAATTATTAAGAAGACCCATGTCAAACTTGGCACTCTCTACAGGACCAAACAATTCCTCACCAACTCCACCAGGCAAACCATTGCTAGGACCTGTCTTCTCTCCACCCTGTTATATGCCTCACCAATCTTTACAAATCTCAGAAAATCAGATGTAGCCAGATTGGAGGCATGCTGTAACAAAATAGCTAAATTCGCCAGAAATTCCCCACGTAGGTCCCACCACTATTTACCCTTCCAGCAGTTCAACTGGCTTTAACTACCCAATCTCCAATCTCTCCATCAAATAACCACTGCACATAACATCATTACTAAACCTGAAAGCTGTCCTGCAGTCCAAAATCTCATCAAGCCATACTCTAAGCTCAGAACTCTAAGATCCACAGACAAATCCCTGTTAAAAGTCACCAAATCTAATAATAGCATCGGAGATGCCCTATACTGTAATCATATCTCCAAAGCCTGGAACTCCATCTCCCAGAATATCCTTAATACTTCCAACCCTGCCAAGTTCAAAAACTTCTCAGGACCCATCGAACCAATGACAGGCAATGTTTTTGCACTGCCCCCGGCTAACCCAGCAACTATCTCTACTACTTTCCACTTTTCCTCAGCCACCTTCTCTATCTCAACTTCCTCCACTAAATTCACCTTACCTTTCTTTCCTTGAGCTTCCCACTATCTCTCCCCATTAAATCCTGTCCTTACTACTGGTTCCTCTATCTGCTAGTCACTTCCCCTCATTCCCTCCTTCACTACTGGGACCTATAATTTCCACTTTTATCTGCTACTTTCCCTTCTCATCTCAACCTTCAATAGAGTAACCAGCCATTTTCCTTTCTCTATTACTATCCTTTCAAAGCTCACCCCTCAACAACTGTAGGTCTTTACACACTTATCGTTAACTCAGTACTTAAATTATTTATTACCTATTATTATCTTAGATTATAAAAACACCTCTCTACTCTAACTGTCTATATCCAATCCAAAGCAGTTATAGTAACCCAATATCTCTAGAATAAACCATTGTATTGCATGTATTTAAATTGTTCGGTTATTAATCATTTCTTACCTTTCATGACATTTACTACTTCCTGTCTATGTGATTTTTTTTTTATCAGTACTATATATGTGTTGCCTTTATTAGATTGCTATAGTTTGTATTATTATTACATGCACCTTAGTAGTTTTTTCTGTACTGTACTTTACTGTTTAAGTCTATGGAGCTTTTCTCCCTAGGCCTCCGCTGAAAATGGGCAATTAACCCAATTGGACTATCCCTGTAAACAAATATTAAATAAAAAATAAATAAAAAAAGTTCTCAGGCACAATTCTTCCGAGCAAACAACTTTGTTTTCTGTTTTCCTGTGGGCAATACCAAGATAAGGGTGCATTCCTAACTAAGCTATGATACCCTCCTTCCTGATTATGTTTTCACTCAATACCTTTCTTGTAGTGCAGCCTTTTTTTTCTGTTTCTGTTTATTTTTGTATGTTCCATTCATACAGCTTGTATAATTTGAAACTTGCAGCTTCAGACTAGTGCCAAACTTTTGATACAGGGTATTGGGTATAGAGGGTCCATTGCTGTTTGATCCTATTTATCTGCCTTTGCATATAGTCTTTTTATTCTGTTGTATACATTACATGTAACTAGCAGAATTATCATATGCAAATCCATACCAATACAAAGGGAACTTCTATATAAAGTGATGTACTTCTGAAGCCCTATAATAATAATTTGGGGGATTTCCTTTTACTTGCCTATGTGTATCTTTGGTCAGAACCTACTGTTTTACAGTAACATAACACCTCTTTATTACATTAATGCATTATCTTCCTCGTGGGCTCTCAAACCTGTATTTAATCAGGGGGTAGGAATGCATGCTGGATGTCTTATTATACCATGACCCCCCATTAATATTCCAAAACGTGCACGCTGATTGGCCAGTGTTCACGTTGTAAATTGACTTATACTAATGGAAAAAGGTCCGGTCGCCCGGACTTTTTCCATTAGTATAAGTCTCTTTTAAAACACTGTCTCGCTATGTTAAAAGAGTTTAACATAGCGACACAGGTTTAAAAAAAGCAACGGAGATCTCAGTTGCTTTTTTTAAAGCTGTCTCACTATGTTAAACTCCTTTAACATAGCGACACAGTGTGTAAAAAGCAATGGAGATCTTGCTTTCTCTGTTGCTTTTTTTTTAAACCTGTCTCGCTATGTTAAATGGGTTTAACATAGCGAGACAGCTTTAAAATAAGCAACGGAGATCTCCGTTGCTTATTTTAAAGCTGTCTCGCTATGTTAAACCCATTTAACATAGCGAATCAGTAAAAAAGCAACGGAGATCTTGCTTTTTCCATTGCTTTTGGCCACAGCTCTGATGTACTGCCTAGGCATGCACAGTACATCAGAACTGCCGCGGATACCAGACAGCTGCGGAAGGACAGCAAAGAGGCATTATACAATGCCGTTATTTAAGAAAAGTAATTATTTCTTTTCTTAAATAATGTCATAGTATAATAGCAGTAACCCACGCCTGGGTGTGGGTAATGTGGGATTTACCCACGGTTGTCTTTGTTTGGTCCCTCGGGCTTCGGTCTCGGGACCAAACCACGCCAACCATGGGTAAATCCCGCATTACCCACACCCAGGCGTGGGTTATTACTATAATAATGCATTTCAAAGGGGAAATGTAATACAGAATCCAGAGAAGATAAATGCATCTGCATAACTCATTGCTAACAGTGAAATATTGAATATATTTTAGATCTTTCTTCATTTTGTTATGACTTGTTCATTATGTATGTTATAAACATAATGGTTATGTATTCAGAGTAAATTTAGAAATATAATATTTATGCATTTAGCTGTACTTTTCTTTTTAATATAGAATATGTAATTGAAAAAAAAAACATATTTAGCACAGGACAACCCCCACCCCTTTCCAATATAGAACAGTCCATGTTAGCCTAGACATTTTTCACTAAGAACTGTAAGTGTCTGAGTAGTGATATGTCGCTGTTACTATATAGCACAGATTAGGTATAAAGAGTTTCCTGAAGTCCACAACTCTGGAGAACATTTTGGCTTCTCCTGGTGTTTAGATTCTTTATTCTTGTGAAGATGTAACTGCAGTAAGGTCTTTTTAAGTGATATTTTTTCTTAATGACCTGCTTCTGTCATTTCAAAACATTTCACTAATTTCTATAAACATAGTCCTTCCTCTGAATCCTTTGCCTAGCCTTATTACTGTGTTTTGTTCACTAGCTAAGATTTTAATAACCTATTCAGATTCAACAGAGTGCATTAAAAAAAAAATGGCCTGCCAACAGGAAAGATCTTTCCCACGTCAGGCTAACAGTAGAAGCAAATGTTATACTGCATGTCATTTTTCATGTTATTTCAAAGGCAGGTTGAATGTAAATTTTCTGGATCAATGGATATCAATACAAGTATTTACCATATCAAATACTGCACACTTCATTTGTTTTGCATAATTTGCTCCAAAAAAAGCATTGCAGTGTCAAATATAATAGAAGTCACATCAGGTGTCCATTGATTTAATATTTGCTGGCCAAGAGTCATTTTCCTGAGGCATTTCTGTTCTGAGAAAAACAGAATAAGAGCACTAAATGAGTTTACTGTAGACATCAAAGTTTACATCTACATAAACTCATCAGCAATCTCATTAATTGTTTTCATAACCTTCAGTCAACGAAATATTGTTTCATGACAGCCATCCTTGACTAGAGGTAATGCTTCAAATGCAGCCATTTTGCATCACCCACCACGAAGAGATTTGATAGATGGCACTATCATCTTCATGAAAAATAAATGTAAAAACATTCCCTAGATTAGTTACGGTTCTACAGAATGTTAATCGTATAACAGCATCTGTCATGAGAACTGTTATTAAACCCCCAAATTCATATTCTTCTGTAAAATATAAGTATTCCCCAGTCCAGACACCACATGGGATTTTTCTATCTTACTTAGACAAAAAGCATTCACTTTTTAATGGTGTTCTATAAACCTATATAGAGTATTCACTTCCCTTCTGGCATCAGTTCCAAATGTACCATAACTCCAGTTCATAATCGTCCAGAGATGCTCACAAAATGCTGTATTTTATCAACCATACAGCTCTGGACATGCAGTTAGAATGACCCATCAAGTGAATAGCAGAGCTACAAATAACCACATTTTAGATTTAGGACACAGTGAGGTATAACCGTTTTCTCCATTCTTCTCTTTGTCATTTTATAAAACATGGACACAGGTTGTTGTTGTTATGTCTTTCGGCTTTTTCCCGGTTAGGGGTTGCCACAGCGGAACTCCGGTCCGCTAATGATTGGTACTTGATTTTTACGTGCCGAAAACATGGACACAGGTATCAGTCTTAAAACTGCTTCTTCCTGATCTTGGATGATCACAAACCACCTTGTATGGTGCTGGAACCACAATTCCTGATAATACTCGCAATATCAAATGTCACTCATAAAATAGGTCCTTTATTAAACAGACGCACAGTGGATATAAAAAGTTTACACACCCCTGTTAAAATGCCAGGTTTTTGTGATATAAAAAAATGAGACCACAATAAATCATTTCAAAACTTTTCCCACCATTAATGTGACCTATAACCTGTACAATTCAATTGAAAAACATATATGTTAGGGGAAAAAGTATAAAAAATAAAAAATGTACAATACGCTGGTTGCATAAGTGTGCACACCCTTAAACTAATACTATGTTGTGTGTGCACACCCGAGAACTAATACTTTGTTGAAGCATGTATAAAAACTCTTTTGCCTAGATGATGAAAGTTTCTTATTCAATTTTTGAGAAAAATAAAAGAAAAGTATAAATACTTAACAAGCAATTTTGAAGAAAATCAACAAGTATACTGGGTTTCTTCTTTTCCCAGTTAGGGGTCGCCACAGTGGATCATCTGTCTGCTCATGATTGGCAGTGGAGTTTTACAGTGTCAAGCTGCCAGCTCGGCGCCCAACCTTCCACAGAAGGCACACACTTACACCTAGGGCCAATTTAGAGTGTCCAATCCACATACTGCATGTCTTTGGGAGGAAACTGGAGCACCCGGAGGAAACCCACGTGACCACAGGGAGGACATGCAGACTCCGCCCAGAAGGCACCCCAGCTGAGAATTGAACCAGAGAATCTCTTGCTGTGAGGTGGCAATGCTAACCGCTGCACCACCATGGCCACCCAACAAGTATACTGGGTTTAAAATCTCTATATTGAGAAAAAGCATAGAAAAGTGTGGAAATATACAATGATGCATAAAATATTTTTCCCTCAGTTTCTGTTGCTTTGCATTTATTCTTTTACAAGAGACCAAACACCTGAAGTCAGTCATCTTTTTGTGACTTAGTTATTAAAAATAAAGTTAGAAGGAAAAAACAGGCAATTTGAAATCATATTCTCACTTTGAAAATGCCAGTCACTCTAGGGAGTAGTCAGTCTTTTTGAGACACTAATTTGTGTCTTGTTCTTTTACTAAATAGCTTGGTTACTCAGAAGTTTGTAAATGCAGACTTAGACTCTGCACAAAATGAATGTTAAAATAATTAAGAAATTAAATAAATGAGTAATACATTTAAAAATGGTTGTTGTAAAGAGGGAAATCTCCACACCCCATGAGTGGAGCTTTGACCTAGGTCCTAACGGTAGTATACCTACTTCAATGTTTTACATACAAAGACAGGATATTGAAGTATTCCATTTTCTCTGTGTTTTTGTGTTACCTGAGAATTAGGATATTAATGAAGGGATGTGGAGAGTAGCAAGGGTCTTGTCAAATGAAAAAAAAAAAATCATCACAGTCACTTGATTTATTACTAACTTGTACTTTTTCTAGGTGCAGGTTATAAGTAGCAATGAAATGTTATTAATGTGTACTTCAGATCTACTGTTTCAAAATAGTCTGTTTTAATTAGTGTGCAAACTCTGGATGTCAAAATTGTGTGTATAAAACTCTGAGACACAAAACAGCATGCTTCAAAGTTTTCTAACCATCTCCCACTGCCTGGTAGATTCTGCTCCTGCTTTTATATTCTTCTGTATCTCGAGGGACCTGACTACCTAAATGTCCTTTTATGCTGATGTGGCAGCTTCAAACCCCCAAAGCATAACATTGCAGCAAGCAATTGTTTTCCTTGCTGCTTTCTTGTGAGAAATAGTAGGGTGAGGCTGCATTTCTAACTGACAAGTAACATCCACCTCTTGCTTATTTGTTCACCCAATGTTCACCCAATGACCTCCTTTTGACACGAGTTCTTTATTTTTCTTAATTTATTTTAACTAACACCTATAATTGGCCTATTAATTAGGTACCACATTTGGACACTCTAAATTGGCCTTAGGTGTGAATGCGTGCATGTGTGTGCCTTCTGTGGAAGGTTGGGTGCCTGCTGGCAACTCGACACCATAAAACTCCACTGCCAATCATGAGCGGACAGGTGCTCCACTGTGGCGACCCTAATCGGGAAAAGCCAAAAGAAGAGGAAGAAGATTGTCAGGATAAAAATGCTTAGAGCTAAGAATACAAAGAAAAATTAAATGTGGGAAAAATCTTTTCAACTAAACAAAAAATCAGCTTTTAAACATTTCATCTTTAGTTAATGTTATTTTATCATATTTAGTGTACTTAATTGTGATACTGAATGCTACTGCGGTGGTGGTGCTGCGGAAGCGTTGTCACCTCACAGTAAGACGTTGTCCTGTTTGCTTCTCAGCTAGAGCGTCTTCTGTGTGGAGACATGCGTGAATGGGCGTACCTTCATTGAAGGTTGTGTGTCAGGGCCGGCAACTCGGCACGTAAAAATTTACTGCCAATGTGGTGACCCCTAACTGGGAAAAGCTGAAAGACACAACAATTGTGGTACTGAATGCTGCAACAACCCAGTGCCGAAGTTAAGTTACAGTGGCACAAAAGCACTGAGTGGCCTGCCTTTGTAGGGTTGTTGGCTTGAATGGTAGCCCACACAAGCAGCACTTCAAGCATGATTAAGAACACAGCACAATTAATGCTGTTGACATCAAGACTCTCTTCAGTCCTCTTTTATTGCTTAAAATCGTGCCATCCATATTGAGAACACATAATTAGGGTTATGATCAGTGAGACTCAGTCACAATTCACTTGTACTAACAGCTACAAAAAAAGTAGAAAAACACAAAAAATGTTTTACCAGAACTTTTGAAAAGTGTGTAGAACAATTAATGTTGCCAAACAGACAGCAGGCTGAAAAATGATGTATGTAATAGATATGTTAGGCATAAAAATCTTGGTTTCAGTGATTGTATATGTTTATAGTTAAAATTAATTTCATTTAATTGGCAGTAATATAACAGACACACACACACACACACACACACACATATATATATATATATATATATATATATATATATATATATATATAGCGAGAGAGAGAGACAGATGGACAGACACACACACATAGTATCAACTCATAAAATACATTGTAGGCAATGATATGTAAAACACATCTTTATTTAAAGTACAACATAAAAAATATCGCAGTTGGTTTTACACAGTTAATTCTAAAAGTATTTCACCATTTACTCGGTATATTGTATGTCTAGGTTTTCAATATTTAGAAGTAGCTCCACAAATTTCACTTCACACAGGTTCAGTCTGTCACTGTCCTTCCAGCAACCAGGCTGGATATCTTAGTCCACAGCTGCAGGTCCCAACTACACCTTCATTCCAGATCCACTCAAACTTTTCATCGGATCTTCTTTCAGGCCACATCTACAACAAGCCCCAAATGAATGATCCAACTCCAGGAACCAACTCCAGGAACTACCAGAAACCCATGTTCTACCCCTCTGTGATTCAGTTGCCAGAGGAACCAACTTCTTGAGTTCCTGTTTCCAGGCTACAGCTTTTTTATACACCATTAAAAGGCAATTATTTGTTATTCTTCTGATACAACCAGTTACCTGATTAATTATTGTGAGACTTTTTAAAAACACAGGTTGCAGGTTACTTACATTTAAAGACATATTATTAGTTTTCCCTAAACAGGTAGACAGACAGACAGGCTCTCACACACACACACACACACACACACACACACACACACACACACACACACACACACACACACACACACACACACACACACACACAAATAATGGTTCACATGGTCTTTTTTCAAATTAAAATGGTTGTAGTATATTGGGTCAACCCAGCCAATAAAGGATAAATACATACATATATAATAAAAATAAATAAGCCTCAGAATCAATGGACAGTTAAATCCAGGATGGTGTGCAGTTTTTTGATCTTCTGGAGAAAAAGCACAGACATTTTCTGTTTCTTACATTATATCTATCAAATACTATGTACCGAACAGTCTAAAAATTGATGCAGGATTTCCTTCCTATCTTTATTTTCTCTCCTTCTGTCTGTCTGGCTCTCTTTCTCTCTGTATATACATATATATAGCATCATTTAAATGAAACTGGTGTAAGAAGTAATAGGAACATCTTATTCACCATCTTCACATATACCTTAGTTAAATTCTTTCTTACTGTACATAACATTTAATCTTATCATTGTTTTCTTTCCTTAAATTTATGTGGCTTACCTGCATGTCTGCTAATTCAGGATTTCTTTGTTTGGTAGCTTGTCTTGAGATAGAAGATATAGTTTCCTCTCTCTCTCTCATTCGCTCTGAAAAAAATGGCAGTGGTGCTTTGCCTATTCTTCCAACAAGAGCAGTTCTGGACAAACCTCTCGTTCTACTTTAACATTTCTACTGTCTCGTGTGTGTTCCATTTATTTTAATGTTCTGTTTAACTTTGACAGAAATTAGTTCAGAACTCTGCCTTGTCATACCAATTCTGACTTCTAGTATTCATTATCATTTCATTGCTTTTAGAGTTTTTACTTAAGTGCTCTTCTTCTTCTGTTTTTGTGTAATAACATTTTTGTTATTTACTGTGCATATATCTGTCTTGCACTGATTTTTAATTTGACGTTTTGTATAAGTTCACCTTCAGTTCCGGTGTTGACACCCCTTATAGTATTTGGCTTCTTTTGACCATCACTTAGACAAGTTTCCTTTAACACACACCATTTAACTATAAACAAATTATAGTCCTTCTTGTATTGCCTATGCTAGTTTGGTTTTCTTGAGTTTGCTTCTGAATCTGTATAAGAGTGTCACTGTCCTGCACCCCCTCCCCATTCTTATACTGCATGGGTGCATCAAGCTGTTGGTTTATTTTCTTCTCATTAGATGTACTGACATAGCACACAATGTCTATAGACATGCTCTCTCTTCCTGCATCTTCTCTAGTACTTTAAACCAGGGAAAATATTTTCCTATTGTAACACCAAGAGTCGAATCAGAAACCACAGCTACAGGATGCAAAAGTTTGTTTCCTAACACTGTTAGAATTTCCAAAGGTGTAACTGGATATTCCTTTTTTATCTGTGTGAATATATATCACCTCCACCTTTTGTCATTAATGTTATGCTCACCTACGTATTGACCTATAACAAGAGTAATCATCCTTCAAGAATCTAGCAGAGCTGTTCTTTCCTTTCTGAAAATATACTATGCTATTATGCATTACTAACTTGATTACAATTCACTTACAAAATGCTGACTCAGTAATCCTAATTTCAATTTTATATTACTCTAAAGGAAGAGTTTCATATGCAGCATGCTAATCAGTTCTCACATATCCAATACAGCCATTCTTCCTAGAATTACTGAAACAGAATTGGGATATAGACCCTCCTTTCACACCAGAAACAAGTTAATTCTTTACTTGTTACTTTTTTGTTTTACAGAAAGTTACACAGTGGTTGGATTCAATAAACTCCAAGTAGGTTTCATGCAAAGCCTACATAAAGTGTATTAGTGTACGTGATACTGCTCATCACATGGCATTGTGCAGCATCGTGCCATGAATATTAATAATGTGCAGTGTGCATGAACAAGGTTTCCCGGCTTGCACCGGTGCTACTGGCCATGAAACCTGTACACTGAATTTGGATCATTCCACACAGCCTTTTAGTGCAAGAAATGTGGCCAAACACTAAACTAATGGGAGGACAAAGAGCCAGCATGCATTTTCTGAATGATATGAAGTATGAAACAGAAATGTATGTCATTATATATTCATTTCAGTCTTCAGTGATTTCCCAGTAAACCACACATTTTACAAGGAACAGGCCAAAAATAGGATGCAAATATCTGGACATTCTGCAAAACTCTGGACAGTCTCCCTTTTGTGTTTTAATTTTTTTTTTTGGCAAGTGTTTGCTCGATGCAGAGCTTGGCATAAACATGTTTATCTGTGCTCTCCTGGTTTGCATGAAGCAAAGTAACACACAAACTGGGGGAATGGACCAGCCAGGTTGTAGACAGGACCCAGACAGCCACACATATAAACTGGATGCATTCAATTAATAATATTATGTATCATGCCAACATGATAAGCAGCATTGCACTACAATTAACAGCAAGAACCTTACAATAATTACTAAGATAGCAGATATCATCTCACCAATCCTGTAGCAGAAGATAAGTGTAGGTGTGGAGTACAGATGGTCCAGGGTTCTAGTACAGGGTGTGCAAATTTTGCTTTACTGTTGTGAGATTGCAGATTATAGCAATGAAGTGCAACATACACAACTGTTTTCTCAACCTTCTTGTGGTAATAGCTGCAAGTGTAGGAGAACTGTATACTTGATATATTTGACTAGCACATTTACACAAGTACCTGTATACCTAATAATCTAGAAATTGCATTGTTGCCGCTGTTGAGCATCACTTACCATTGCACAAACATGGTGCCTACCAGTGCACACCCTCGACTACCATGTTTGTGTGATGCTAAACAATGCACAATATTTTCAACTGTTGCAAAACCAAATTGTGTGCACTCTCAGTAAGCATGAGACATGCAATAGGTGGGAAAACATCTGCATATAAAATGCAATTGGTGGGAAATGCTTATTATACATTGAGCTTGAACTATGACAGGCATGTCAGAAGTTGCTGGAGATGGTGTGCGCTTTCAGGCACAGAGATGGGGTGTCCAGGAGTCCAACATCTTTGTTGGACTCCTAGTTAAGGAGCATGGGCCCCTGGTTGCTGCAGCAGGACAATTCTGGCTCAGAATATAAATCTGAAGCCTGGAATAATGTTGCCAGGGTGACCAGTGTTACAGGTACCCCTTGCACTGGTGAGCAATGCAAACCTCACTTTGAGGATCTCTGGAGAAGGAAGTAGGATAACTTTGACCTTTGGATCAGTGAATTTTGTACAGGGAACACCCACAGATATGTAAGTGTCAATTTCAGTAAGTAATTGTAAGAGTTAAAAGCTGAATATAGTCAAGACTGGTGTTTATAATGGTGTTCTGTTTTGTTTTTTCCACAGATGCTGCAGAGTGAGCCTTGAATGTTCAGTCTCATGCCGCATGGTTAGTAAAGATGCAAGAAGCATGTGGTATGTATGCATCAGAACAGTACTTTCTAAATAGTATTTTAATAATAATAATACTTTGTTTAGAAATTTTGTCACATTAAAAGTTAAGGACCACTTAGTTGGTAATTAATACAGTTGTATCAAATTCAGCATGCATACCCCAACTGTAAAAGAAACTATGCATGCCATAGCACAAAACAATGGTGCCATATTCTCAAATAACAGTGAGCATGCATCTCTAAACTGTAAAAAGAAAGTATGCATTTGGTAGCCTGCAGGACAAAAGAACAGTACAGTATTTGAAAGCAGTCATCGGTTGTGGGTTCAAATACCACACTTCCCAAATATACACTACTGTTAGGTTTTCATCATTATTGGAATATAACTTCATACCTCTATACCAGTGGGCACAAATGACTTCTGTAAACTGTACAGTATAATTGGAACATGCATATGTGCAATATATGCACACATCAAGGATTGGTGGCTACAATCTGTACTATAGTGTGTCTCTGTTATAAACTGGGTAATCTTAAAAGTAAAGAAGAAACTTGTTAGAAGTTTGTAGTGTTAAAAGTAAAGGTAGCAGAATAGAAACAAATAATTGTATCAATGCTTTGTCTGTCACATTTGAAGTTACTAATGTTCTCTTTTTTTTCTCTCACCCTAACCTTTTTCTCTCTTTTTTTTTTTTTTTGATTTTTGACTTTATTTTTTGTTTTTCCCACAGCACAGCAAGGTAGGCCTGTCCCACAGAATCAACTGGCCCCCACTCCACTGGCTACAGTACCACTGCCCAGCATGCCTGGTGCAGAACCTGGTAGCACCTTCTCTGCCACCACTGCACTACCCAGTCCCTCAGGTAGTTCTGCCCCGGAGGATAGGCCTGTGTCTCCCTCAAGGTGCATTGGCAGAGGTGGTGAGTATATCATCCATGACAAACTATCAGGGATGGTATGTAGGATTGTGTGCTGCACTTTGTGCATGTCAGATGGAGCGCCTGCTCTCTATCCTCATGCAGAGCACTCATAGAAGGTTCAGACATCAGGCACTGCAGCCAGTGGTGCAGTGAGATAACAGTGATGACAGTCCACTGAGTGAGGGCTAGATTCTCACTGACAACTACCCCAATGTGCATGGGAATGGGATTTCCCACCCTCTCTCCAACCATGGTGTTCACTCACATCATGTGTCCTTCACCATTCCTGTCTCTTGTCTTGTATGTCTTGTCTGTCTGTAATTGCTTCTTCACCTCCTCAACTTACCTCACCCAGATATTCCTACAGCTGTTCCCCAACATTCATCTCTCTCTCAAAACAAAAAATGGGCACCTGTCCCACAAAAAAATCTCATCCCATACATAGCTCTCCATTTTGCACACATCTTCATGACACATATGATTCAGTCCAATTCCCTAGACAACAGATTGTGTTGCAGTCACCCCTCTCTCTGGAGATGACAGTCCAAATTCAGCAACATTTGTGCATATACGTTCATATTTTATTCTTGAAGAAATGGATAGCTATGGTTCTTTCCTACATCTTTCCTGCACATTCCTGCCTTCCTTTCACTTTCTTCTTCCCCCTGTTTGCTCCCCATTTTACCACTTTCCTGTCTTCCCCATTTATTTTCTTTAAGGAATTATTGCATGACGATGCACACAGTGCACCAATGAGAAGCAATGGTAAATGGCAGCAATATAAGTAGATATATTTAAAGTATCATACACACTTATAAAATTACTACTTCCACCTGTATTTGAACCCAGTACCATTTGCCTCCAAAAACAATGTATTAACACTTGGTGCCACAGAGTCAGCTAGCTAGCAGATGTATTTAATCCATTTAATAGTAAGTGACACAGTTTAGGAAAGATTTCCCTTTGTACTCCTCCATGCTTGCTCCCCATATCACCAATGTTGTATCTTCTTCATTCAATTTCTATGAAGCAGCATTGCATGATCCCCTGTAATGTTTTATAAAGTATTGCATGATATTCATTTAGTTTTGTACAGCAGTAGTGAGTGATGTTGTGTCATGTGCATCTTGAGACATCGATAAGCAATGCTACTACCAAATAGTTTATTGTATTACCTACAGCTATACCATTTGTTCCCAAAAAGGAACCTATCACTGCATTAAGTGCATTAATTCTTGCAACCAGAAATTCAGTTAAGTAGCAGGTGTATACAACTGCAGTTAAGTCTGCCATTTGCTATACAGTCTCTAAAATACACCTGCTAATCAACTGAGTCTGCAGCACCACCTGTTAATGCAGTGATACATGTATTTTTTGTTCAGATGGTGCTTGTTTCAAATCTAGGTGTATGTAACAGTTTCAAATAATTTTACCTGTAAATCCAAATTCTGAAGTGTGATAGTTGGTATGGAGTGTCTAAAATATGGCTAGATGGTACTAGTTTCCAATACAACTATATAATACTTACAACTAGTTTTGCCATAGCCATGCATTAGTGTAATGAGCACCATCATGCCATTATGCTTTAAAGAAAAGAAATGGGAAAGACAGGAAAGTGGTGAAATGGGGAGAAAGCAGGGGGAAGAACAAAGTGAAAGGAAGGCAGAAATGTGCAGGAAGGATATAGGAAAGAGCCATAGCTATCAATTTCTTCAAGAATAAAACATGAGCATATATGTACAAATTTTGCTGAATTTGAACTGTCACCTCCAGAGAGAGGGGTAACCACAACACAATCTGGTGTACAGAGAATTGGACCAAATCATGTGTGTCAAGAAGACACATGTGCAAAATGGAGAGGTATGTATGAGACTATTTTTTTTTTGAGATAGAGAGAGAAGAATGTTAGGGAAGGGCTGTAGGAATGTCTAGGTGCAGTAAGTTGGGTAGGTGAGGAAGCAACTGCAGACAGACAAAACAAACAAGACAAGAGACAGGGATGGTGAAGGACAAATGAGGTGGGTGAACATCATGGTTGGGTTGAGGGTGGGGACATCATGAACTCATGGACATCAAGTTGGGTGACAGTGAGAAGTCAGTCATCACCCACTGGACAGTCATCACTGTCACCTCACTGTGCCAATGGCTGCAGTGTCTGACATCTTTCTCTCCTCATGTTATTTAATGCCACAATGGAGAGCTGTGTCTCCATCCAGCATAGGCATGTGCCCACAGTGTGGCTCACAATCCTACATACCATCACTGACAGTTCCTGTCAGATGTTATACTCACCATCTCCACCACTGCTCCTAGAGGGAGCCACAGGCCTATCCTCCAGGCCCAAACTACCTGAGGGGATGTATAGTGCAGGATCAGCAGAGGGGGTGCTACCAGGATCTGCACCAGATGTGCTGGGCAGCGGTGCTGTAGCCAGTGGAGTGGGGGCAGTTAGATCCCATGGGACAAGGCTACCCCACTGTACTGGGGGAAGAAAAAATAAAAAATGAAAAAAAAGAGAAAAAAGGGGTGGGGTGAGAGAAAAAAGGGAGAACATTAGTAACATCATATGTGACATACAAAGCACTGATACAAGTCTTTGACTCTATTCTATTACCTTTGCTTTTAACAGTACCAACTCCTAACAAATACCTTTATTTACTTTTAAGACTACCTAGCTCCTAACAAGATGTACAATATACTACAGATTGCAATAAGCAATCCTTGTTGTATGCATATATTGTACATATGTGTGTTCCAATTATATTGATTACAGTTTACAGTAAGCCAGTGGTGACACTGATTTACAGCTCTGAAATTACATTGTAATATCAATGAAAACTTAACAGTATTGTATATTTGGGAAGTGTGGATTTTGAAGGCACAACTTATGACTAGTTTATAATACTGAACTGTTGTCTGTCCTCCAGATTAATGTATGCATACTTTCGTATTACAGTTGAAAAATGAATGCTCAAATTGATACACCTGTATAATTAACCAATAAATGGTTGTAACCAAAATAGCCCTACTGTTGGGATGCATACATACCACGCGTGTCTCACATTCATGCCAATCTAGTGGCGTGTGGGCACACATTCAGTTATTGGTCTATGATGTCTATGGAATAAACAGAGCCAAACAGAATACCATTAAGCATACCAATCCTGACTATATCCAGCTTTTTAACTCTGACAATAGTCTCTGTAAGTGATACATACACATCTATGGGGTGCCCCAAGTCCTACATCCTTCTATTCAATGGTTGAGGGTATCCCTCTTTCTCATCCTGAGGTCTTTGTAGTGATTCCTACATAGTTCAACAGTACAGGGGATACCGGTAGCAATGGCCAGAGCCAGGAAGACTAGTCCATGCCTCTGCTTTGCAATCTGAGCCACGATAGTCCCTCTGCAAACGCCTGGGCCCATATTCATTCACTAGCAGTTCAACAAACACTTTGGACACCTGGGCACCCCATCTTTGAGCATGGAATCTCAAAAACTCTCCAGGAATGCCTGCCATGCCTACCACAGATCAAAACCAACGTAGAATGATGTTTTCCCACCAATTATAGGTAATGCACTTACTGGCAGTGTGCCCTTTCTGGATTTGCAATATTTGAAAGTGTTGTACTGCACTTACTGTCACGCAAACACGTTGAGCTAGAGTGCACATTACCAGAAATGTGTTTGTGTGATGGCCAGTAGTATTAATTGAATGCATCCAGTATATATTTGTGACTGTCTGGGTCCTGTCTGTTGCCTGAGTGCCCAATCATCTTGTTTGTGCACTACCACTCTGCACATAAATGGGATGTGTATAGCCAATGCTGTTTATGCTAATCAATGCATCGCGTAAACAATGCCCCCTCCAAAATTTTAAAAAAGTATAAAAAATGGAGAATTAGTTGAAATGTGGAAAATCATTCTATGACATACACAGTAGCAACTGTTAGTACACATGAGATATGCCTACATATGTCTGGATCCCAACTTTCACTGCAATGTACCATCAGGAAACAGGAGGGGACTTATCCATGTTTTTCCAACAAACAGCTTTGTAGCAAATACATGACATAATTCCTCACACAACCATGTGCAACTGAATGTACATGGATATCAAGACATGACCTGTTATTTGTAAAAGTATTCTATATAATATATTTGGATGTAATGCAGTTAGTGAGCCCACAACCTGCTATGATTATTCCTTAAAATATACAGCTGTGTCCTACCTTTCTGTATTTCATAAGTTATCTGACCAGTACTCAGAGACATGCAGTGTATAAGCCAGTCTAAATAATTTGTGTTAAAATGTATGAGGATATTAACTGGGAACACTATTATTTACAGTTGCCATGAAATTAATGGCAGGTTGGATGGCAAAAACAAGCATAGACTGCTGTTTTTTTTTTTTGTGGGGGTGGGGGTGGAGCAAAGTAGGGTTCCTGTCATGGCAAATGCAAGGGTATAATTTTGTTTGAGGGAGGTGGAGCCAGGCTGAGCTACTGTTATGGCACAAACAAGAATATGCTGCTGTTGTTACTCTCCTTGTCTTGCATCCTGCTAGTTTGATCTTGTGAGGGTGGTAAAGCTGGAACCTGCTATGTGTCTCATTACTTTCAAACTTCTGTCTGTTCTGAATTCCTATTACAAACATATGGTGCTAAACTGAGGCCGTGCAGTGATCATCATTACTTTGGAGTGGTATCAATGTGTGAATCTTTGAGGCCTGAGGCCTACTACTTGCTAATGGACACATACAAGTCAAATTACTCTCTGTTGTCACATGTGACATTAATGTCTGTACAAATATAAGAATTAGAATGAGGCACCAGAGTTACACACTGAAAACTATCCACAGTAACTTTATTAGAAAAAAGAACAGTAGGTGAGCGCTTTCACAACTCAATGTTGCTTCATCAGACTGATGAAGCAACATTGAGTTGTGAAAGCGCTCACCTACTGTTCTTTTTTCTAATAAAGTTACTGTGGATAGTTTTCAGTGTGTAACTCTGGTGCCTCATTCTAATTCTTATTGTTGCAGTCTTGGCACCTCAGTGTACCTGTAGCCATTTGAGATTTGTATGTCTGTACAAATATCCCTCATTGTAGTTGTTTAATGTACCAAGTGATGAAATACAATGACGTCATAATATTATTATACAATACAGTACATGTTCAGGACTTACCTTGTCATTTCATGCAGATTGAGAGGAGTACATGTAGTACCCCCTGTCTTACTGTTAAATGTGATGATGTTGGCTTTACCTCTTGCTTAACTTATTTTAGGACCATCAGGAATCCAACGATGTGTGTCTTCTGCAGATGGTAAGTGAAATAAAGTTATTTCAGTACTGCAGATCAATTTCTAGAAATATAATGTGTCATTTTAGACCTGTTGTGTGTATTTCCTTATTGTCTGTAATAGTGGCAGCACTGTTAGTTGTTTAACATATATTGCACCATAGTAGTGTAGGTATTAATGTATGCCTGTTTTTCTCCCTTTTTATTAAGGGTGATCATTACAGTGGGAGTGAGGGCTCTGTGCCACCTGATATCAGTCTCAGTAGACACTGATGATGATGGGGATGAAACTGAGGGACAGTCGGGGGTGCAGAGGTTTGACTCTGAGACAGAGGTTGACATCCAACCACCCCCTTCATTTTCCCCAGACACAGCCAGTAGGCGTATGCTTACCCAGTCTACTGAGGCCACAGCTATAGGACAGGTGGAGAGTGATGACATTGAGCAGGGAAGTGTGGCTACTGCAATTTCAGTGCCTGTTGAGTCTGGCCATAGCCAAAGTATTGGCAAGGTGCCACACAGGAGGGTTGATTGGGTTGCTCGGAGGGAGCCTGCTGCCCCTCCTCCACCTGGTGCAGGTGTCTCTTCCCATGTCACACAACATATGTTTAGGGCCATTATGGAGGTACAGGCACATTCAGAAAGGCACTCCAGACAAATGTTCAGGGTTGTGGATGTGGCATATTTTGACATGCATAACTGCATTCACCTTGTCGCTGATTCCCTGGATCGGAATAATGACGCATTGGAATGAGGGGTGTCTGTTATGGAACAAGCAGTGTCTGTGATGGAACATCTGCTGGGAGGGAAATGATGTCCTCATGTGTAGGTCAGCCACAATATCTGCTTATAGCCAATGTGGCCATTCCTGATCATGCTGCTGTAGTGGCAGTACTTTACTTGGTCCATCATTGAGTGTGCTGTCCACACCCAGACATGGCAGTTCATGGGATAGAGGTCCTGGGTGTTCCCATGAATGGAGAACATCCAGCAGACATTGGTCATGCTCAGGTAGCAGCAAGGCATCTGATCTTGGGAGTGGAAGTGCCAGTGCAACTCCTGACAGAGCCAGTTCTCATGTTCAGGGTGATGATGATGAACTGCCACCTGTACTTTGCACGACTCACACCTGTCCAACATACCAAGATATAGAACTAGCACTGAGGTTGGCCATGTTCATGCAGATTCACACACACCACTTTCACATGGATGATCCCTCCAAACACACACACACACACACACACACACACACACACACACACACACACACACACACGCACACACATTGTGCCTGCTTCCCATTCTCCCTCATACACACTTACAGACCTTTTGTGTCAGCCTCCTGCCCCCTGCCACCCTGTGCAAGTAATGATAGCTGTGCCATATCCCTGTTTTATCTCTTTTGGATTCAGGTATACAAAAGCTTTTGTGTCCGATGCACAGGGTACATAGCTACATTAGTGCCTAGTATATCTGCATTTGTGTTGCTGAACTGATAATTGTACCTGTCACTTATATTTGCCTTGCCAAATTATACAGTGGATAGCATCATCATGTCAGTACTTTCTAGTGTATTCTCTTGTAAGGGTTGTGAAGTCACAATGTGTGTGTCATTACTTTATAACTTTTCTCTTTAATGTTTTCCTCTATGTACATATGGTGCACATCATAAGACACACCATCACATTCAGATCTCACAACTGTATGACAGCACTGTAGTCAAACTCATCAGAACAGTAATACAGTATAATGCACCCTTTTACACGAACCTCACCAGACACATGCAGCAGCTGGACAGACCACAGGCCTTTCTCATTAAGATAACACAGGGCCCACTAAGCATGACATGCTGTATGTGGGTAGAAATGTCAGTGTCATATGTCTGATATTGCATTAAATTGTAACTGTTATTCTAAGCCTCTTACTTTTGGTGTAAGCACTTGGGCTTCAGGTCCGTTGTCTTGCATTAAGCAGGTTTGTAGTCTACACTCTTGTGGGAGGAGACAGTAGCCTCTGCCCTTCTAAGATGGGAATTGCTGGTTGATTGCTTATTGTGTCTGTTGTTCTAACTGTCTGTGTTATGGTTTAAGCACTTGGCCTACAAACCAGTTATTTTACATTAGAAAGGTTTGTGGTGTAGATTTTTGTGGCAGGGGAGGATAGCCTAAATCCTTCTAAGCTGGGAATTGCTGGTTGAATGCTTATTGTGTCTGTTATTCTGAAAGTGCCTTAGTTCTGGTTTAAGCAGTTAGGTTCCAGACCACTTATTTCATACTAGGAAGGTTTGTTGTCTACACTCTTGTGGTAGTATTCTACTGAATTGCTGGTTTATTTAAACTGTTTTTTCTGCTTTTATGATAGCAATTTTCTGCACTTTGTATTTTTAGTACTTCTCCATTTTGTAGCACAGGCTTGATTCAGGCTTGCTGAATCTAAACTGTTTGGTAACATTTGAGCACTAAAACCAGCCCTCTTACATTAAGAAGGCCCCCTACACCCTTGTGGTAGAAGTGTGCAGCCAAGGACCCATTTGAGTTGGGGATTGCTGGAATAAGGCTCACTCTTGGCCTTTCCCTTTGTTTACATTTTTAGAATCATTTAACTTCACTTGTATTCCAGTGCTGTGTTTGGCCAGGTTTGCACTCACTTTACTGGAGCTGCTCAGAGCTTGCACTGCTGCCCTGCATGCAACTCACTTATGCATTGTGAAACACTGATACATTTTTCTACCCCTAGGCCTCCATAGCATAGACACTTTCTATTAGTCTTTCACCAAAACCTGGTCCATCTAGCCCACTCTCCACTAGCTACTACCAGTAGATACCTTCCATAATGGATGGCCAGTTTCCCACTATTTCTCCAGGCAGCCTGATTGACACTGGCATCCTCAGGCAATGTAGCAATTGCCTCAAGTATACTGACAACCAGATACTGCTAAAACAAACTAATACAACATTGAGAGCTGTATCTATACTATGAATTTGGAATCAGTTCTCTCACATAACAACAAACCACATATCAAACAGGTTGTCAGAATACACACTTCACCTCTTGCACATATACTTGCAACATGTAAATCCATGTATGTGGAGGTACTCACTAGAAACCTACCTAAAAATCAGAAACCTCCCAAGTGCAAACCTACTGCACATCTAATGCAGACCTAATAGAATCCACTACACATAGTAATATACACAACAGTGTCTCAGCCAATAAGCTCATAAAGCAAAACTCCTCAAAACCAAATGTCTTGGCCATATGCAACTCCATAGTGAGACACAATGATGTCCCCCTTGCCAGGCTAGACAAGGAGAAGGTCACAGTCAGCTATCTGTCAGATGCCAGCATTCATTAGATCATGCTCACCCTCAAGTCTCTCAACAGTGAGTACCGTTATCATTCAGTCATAGTCCATATTGAAGTGAATGACTGGAGACATACCTCAATGTACTATATAAAGAGAGACATGACTGAGCTCTTAGCTTATCTGTCCCAAGCAGATATGTCCCTAGGCCTAAGCAGCATTTCACCTTCACCCAGGATGATGCCTCAATATAAACAAAACATGATTGATTTCAACAATTGGCTTAGCTTCTGGTGTCAAGTCCAGGGGGATCCAGTATCTGTCAGCCTGGGAAGATATAGTCGACAGATCACGTTGCTTTGCCAGAGATGGTTTTCATCTATCATCTCTTGGCTTTTGGTTACTGGCAAAGATACTTGCCTCCCGTGGCATTTTTAGGCAATGTCAAAATAACTAAATTCAAAACATAAAACAATCTACTAGAGACAAACTGAAGGTTATGCTGCTTAATGCAAGGGGTGTAAATCAGAAACTGCACTCACTGGAAGAACTCCTTACCTTGGAAGATGCCCATTTCTGTGCAATCACACAGACATGGTTCAAGACTGCTGAAAGCCCCCTGACCATGCAAGGCTATAAAGTCTTCCACACGTTCAGACATTAAAACGAGCATGAAAGAACAAAAGGTGGAGGTGTATACATCTTCATTAAAGACAAATACATCACAAAACTGGTCAAACAGTATAACTCTGTTTTGCTAATCCAAGTCCAACTAACTGTATGTAAAACTCCCTTCCATATCATCATTAGCTACAGGTCCCCTACCATGAACCATGAGTGCCACTCTACCTACCTACTTGCATCACTCACTATACAGCCAAACACCTTGGTCATTTGTGATCTCAACTATCCTCCCATCGATTTGGAGTCATATATGTGCACAAACACACTCACCCTAAGGTTTCTGGACTTTGCTAAGACACATGCTGTGCTAAGTTAGTCTGCACTCCCTACAAGCGGCTTGAATGTCCTAGACTTAGTACTCACCAACATAGTGGTTCTCTGCACTAACCCTTGTGTGTTGGATCCCCTGGTCAGGTTGGATCACAATTCAGTCTTGTTCATATTCACAATCATTCAAGAATTCCAAATAGCAGCCAACTAGTAAAAATTAAACAGCTCCTGCAGGAAACAGACAGAGGAACGTAGCTAGGATAGCCACGAACAGCTCAAATTGATATCACAAAGTAACTGTATGAATTGAACGTAAAATACCCCAATACTACTGCCAAGCGTAAAAAAATATATCCAGAAAGCAGTAAGCTCTTGTGTGCGCAAGTGCAAAATATATCCAGAAAGCAGAATGCACTTATGAGCGCAAGTGCAAAATCCAAAAGAAACTGTTACAGTGGCAAAACCCAAATGTGCTCCAGACTTTGATAAAAGATAGCCGCTGAATGAAAATACTAAATCCTTTATTGACTGTAAAAAAACACATCCAGTAGCACTAGTTTAGCGCTTTCATCTGCACCATCGCAGACTTCATCAGAACTAGTGCAAACATCATAATCCTTTGATTTAAAAACAAATTTTGGCGCCAACATTTGATTCTTCATTTAAAGAGACAGTAATCCATTACTATGATATAGTAATGGATTACTGTCTATTTAAATGAAGAATCAAATGTTGGCGACAAAATTTGTTTTTAAATCAAAGGATTATGATGTTTGCACTAGTTCTGATGAAGTCTGCGAGATGAAAGCTAAACTAGTGCTACTGATGTTTTTTACAGTCAATAAAGGATTTAGTATTTTCATTCAGCGGCTATCTTTTATCAAAGTCTGGAGCACATTTGGGTTTTGCCACTGTGACAGTTTCTTTTGGATTTTGCACTTGCGCTCATAAGTGCATTCTGCTTTCTGGATATATTTTGCACTTGCGCACACAAGAGCTTACTGCTTTCTGGATATATTTTTTTACGCTTGGCAGTAGTATTGGGGTATTTTACGTTCATATTCACAATCATACCGGACACCCCCTCAAGAGCAGAAAGGATAAAACATTTATCCTAAGCACTATAGCCTCCTAACTGATGCCAGAAACAGATGAAAACCCTCTGCTACCATGGTTAACAATGACTGGTATACAGAGGTGTGCACAAATGGTCAATATAAACATCTATACAAATGTATAGAGTTGGCTGAAAATGAATGGCTCAAAACAAGGTCTTCCCAAAAAACAAGCCACCCTGGTGAGCATCAAGCATACACAGGCTATACAACAAGTGGAAGAAAGTAATGTCTATAAACAAGGGGAAACTGACTCAGCAGAGGAAGGCACATTCACAGCTTGAACAAGGAAATTAACTATCTTATAAAGACCTCTAAAGCCATGTATGAACCTAAACTAGCATTCCTAGCTAAGGATATTCAGGAGGCATTCTTTAGCTATGTCAGAAATCTAAAAGTGAAGGGCCAGCTCTGTGCTCAACTAGTGATGGATGGTACCAGTCATACTGATCCTAAGGACATCAACAACCTGCTAGCAGACAGTTTGTGGCAAACATCAACCCCCTGTCCCCACCAGACATACTCCAAAGCATACCTGTCATCAGTCTTCTACCTAGTATCTGCAAAGGGCAGTTCATAACTGCACTCTCCATGGGCAGGAACAACAACCTCTATATGACTGGATAACTTCCTGGGCTGCCTACTAAATGGTCTGAAACAGGACCTAGTGGAATCAGTTGGCACTCTCTTTAAACACAGTGTAAGTACTGGCTTTATCCCAACAGAGTGGAACACAGCAGCAGTAATTCCCTTGCACAAATGGGGTCCATCAACTGACCCTGGGAAGTATAGACCCCTAAGCCTAACCAGCCATATCTGCCAGGTCATGGAGAGAATAATCATGGACATTATCAACAAAGACATAGGTAACTTTCAAATGGCTGTCCTGACATAATTTGTCTTCATTAAGGGTAGATCATGCGTATTAAAACCTGATGGATGACTTTGAGAATGTCACCAATGCTCTGGATGAAGGCAACACATTACATAGTCTATCATGACTTAGCCAAGGCTTTTGTCACAATCCCCCACTCAGACATCATTGATTAACTCACAAAGCTGGGAATTAACCCATACATCACTAGATGGGTAGCCAACTGGATCACCAACAGAACACATATGGTCAAATTTGGGGATTCCACTTCTATCAACAGACCATTTACCAATGGAGTACCACAAGGATTTGTGTTGGGCCCCCTACTGCTTGGAATGTATGTCTCAGATGTCCAGGAGAAAACAGATGGCCTGTGGCTTACCATGTTTGCTCATGACTGCAAACTGGGTGCAATTATTTAGTCCACCAACAATGTTGACATACTACAAAAAGGCCTTACAAAGACAAAAGATTGGTGCCAAAGCCATGGACTCAAAATAAATGCTAAATAATGTGTTATCACCCCTTATAAACAAGGGGAAGTCCCTGCACATTGCAATATTAGCAGCACCACCTTAGCTGAAACCTTGTGCAGAGAGATTTGGGAACACAGGTTGATAGCACCCTTAACTGTGATCACCATGTATCTACAGTGGTAAGGAAGACTTTCTATGTTGCACATATAATTAAAGGCATCACATCCAGAGCTAAGGATGTTATAACTCCTCTGTACTCATCTGCCGTCAGACCATTAATACAGTACAACACCCCCTTGTATATGTACCTCACCAGATACCTGCAGCAGCTGGAGAGTCCTCAATATTTCTCAACAAGACAATCCAGGGCCTGCAACACATGACCTGCATGGAGGGAATGAAGGCCCTGTCACTGTACTCTGTATTTTACAGGCTGCTAAGAGGCGACTTGTGTCTGGCCTACAAAGCAGTCTCAGACCATGGCCTAACTGAAAATCTGTACATCCAGAAGTCATATAGGACAAGAGTCACTCACTCTAGGGATCTTACCTTAGCCTGTGACATTAAGAGGACATGCTGGAGTGACAGATATGTCTCCTGGAGATTGACACTCTTTTGGAAAAAAAATCACAATTCACATAAAACAGAGCTCCTCAATGACCTTATTTAATTGTAACTTAGCCAACTAGATGGGAGACCGTGAAGTTGCCTGTGGTGTGTCACCCATGTCCTGCTTGGTTAAGGGCATTTGGTGATGATCATACACATGCACTGCAAATATAGGCCACACAAGTTGTTCAATAAGGGAACAATGGTATAACATGGCTATGATTATAAAGACCCTAGGGCCAATAGCACACTAACCTCCTATGAACCTAATGTGATGTCTGCCTGTGCTCCAGGCCAGTGTCTGACCCTGCCCTGGTGGGATGGTTGTACATGCAATATTGTAATATAGCTGATTACATCAGCATTGTCTGTTGAGCATGTGGTGGTACATCAGCACTGTCTGTTCAGCATGTGATGGTACATCAGCATTGTCTGTTGAGCATATGGTGATAACAGTGTCCCACATCCTGGTTTAAAAGGATCTCTGTAATGTCAAGTAACATCACACACACACACACACACACACACACACACACACACACACACACACACACACACACACACACACACACACACACACACACACACACAGCCCCTACCTCTCTAAGTACACAGATTACAGAGTACAGTACTATAAGCAAGCACCATGGCAGAAGTCTGACTTTTACATGTCTACAGGTCAACTTATAGTGGATGACATAAGCAGACCATGTGAGAGACAAGTGGTTGGGAGGGCTGCATGAAACAGATGTGTAGGTTTGTGCAAGTATGAAAAAACTAACAAGCCATGTCACTGGAGAAGTAACTGTAGGATAGCATATCTACTGTGATGATTATAGACACACACACACACACACACACACACACACACACACACACACACACACACACACACACACACACACACACACAAACTTGACTGCAGAGAGCTCAGAACCCCTATCTAAGTACACAGACTACAGAACACAGTACTATACAGAAACACCACTGTACAAGTCTGTTTTTTATATGGTTGCAGGTCAACTTATAGTGGATGACATCAGCAGTGCATGTTGGAGAAAGGAAGCTGGGAGGCCTGCCTGACATGGATGTGTAGGGAGGTGCAAGTATCAAAAATACTGTCAGTTTATGGGATTGTGGCAGTAACTGCACTCTTCTGGCTGGACATACACACACACACACACACACACACACACACACACACACACACACACACACACACACACATACCTGTTTAACTACAGTGAGAACAGAACCTCTACCTATCTACAGCACACAGTACTCTATGCAAGCGCCACAGTGCAAGTCTGATTTTTATATGGCTGCAGGTCAACTTATAGTGGATGACATCAGAAGTGCATGTTGGAGAAAAGAAGGTTGGAGGCCTGCCTGACATGGATGTGTAGGCAGGTACAAGTATCAAAATACTGTCAATTTTTAGGATTGTGGCAGTAACTGCACTCTTCTGGCTGGACACACACACCTATCCAGTTGACTGCAGTGAGAACAGAACCCCTATCTATCTAAATACACAGACTATAGAACACAATACTCTAAGCAAGCACCAGGCCACACGTCTGACTTTTACATGGCTGCAAATTAACAAATGGTACATATCAGCAGGCCATGGGGGACAACAGGTTGGGAGGCCTGCATAGGCACACAGATTTATACAGTCATGTGGGGCCAGTAGCCTAAGTGTAGCATGTGTCCTAGATGTGTAGAAACCTAGCTATGTAAGAATACAAGTATCCTTACTGAGCACAGTTGGATGTTTGGGTTTAGCAGAGCAAGGTTGTTAGCACTACTGACTGGCCTTCTTCATGAGGGAGTACACAACATTATGTATTACACTTTGTAGAGTGGTTGATATATCTAAAATATTGAGTTCCCAGGGTTGTACTGGTTGTGGTGTGAGTGGACAACTCATGTATGTATTGTGAATACATGACATATACTTATAATGTGCCCTGAATTTCTAATGTTTCCATGTGTAATTTTAAGTCATACAAAGGAAATGAACAATAAACAGTAATAAGAAAGCTTCATATATACAGTTGCATAGTGCAGTGAAGAGTGGATTTGCGCAATGGTTAACTAAGTGTACTCGCATGTGAGTTACGCCTGTTTGCACATTGGTAAGCAATGTGCAAATGAAAGCAGCGTTGCTAATGTCAGTAAAAATAATACTATGTGGCATATAGCATAATCAAACCCAGGACTATGTATACACCTTTTGCCAAAAGACTGTTGAGGAAACACTTGTCTATCTTGCAATTCATTGCTGTAAATTGCAATGTCACAGCAGTAAAACAAAGGCTGTGCATTCTGTAGTAGAACCCAATACCATCTGTACCACAGAGTGGGTTTTACAGTGGCCAAGGGCATTAATTGAATATATCCAGTTATTATTTTTGGCCTTCTGCTTCATAGGTGGTCCACCACTCTTCATGCAAACCAGATAAACAGAGCCATTACCCGCTTATGCTATTTGTGCTATATGTTGGATCACACAAAAAGGGCAATGAAAAAGGAGAGGAATAAGAAAGGAATCTTTAGTAATGAACACATATGAGTAAAATAAGTGTCTGCTGTCACATGTTAAGATACTGTCTGTCCAAATCCAGCACTATTTGCTTCATCACTGCACCAAGTTAAGATATAAAAAGATATGCCATACTCTTACTACAGAATACATTCTAGGTTCTGGGCTTACCTTACAAATGCAGCAGCTGAGACAATTTTATTTCAGGCCTAGAATTTCCTTGTGTTTACTCCCATAGGATGGAAGTATGCAGGAAAAAAAGAATGCAGACTAGATGGATACTTTAGAACTTGCTGAATAGCTCCACCGTAATGAAATCACCTGCTTATGCTGTAAGTAGCAGCTATGAAAAACATCTGATACTTTACTGAATATATGAACTCTGTTATTGCCCATTGGTGCATGAGTTACACTTAGTGCCACTGCACACATAGACACTGAAATAAAGTGAACACAAGGGAACTTATTACTTTTGTCTGTGACAGTGATATTGCACAAACATGCAGTTCAAAAAGTAGAGGGAAGGTTGCAGACCTTGTAGTTGAACCCAAGAACTTCTATATTCTAGCCCTACACATTCACATGCTGCCACAGGAATTGTTATGAGACATGCATTGAGAAACCTGCCATTCATTCCACCGTTTCCCCTGGATGCACTAAGTACTGCATTGAACAAACACAGATGAACATTAAAAAATAAATTTTAATGTAATGCGGATAGATAAGATACATTTTAATAAACTAGAACAAGGGTTACACAGAACTTATGAATTGTGCACTGCTTACATGCGCTTTTACACTTCACAGGCCTACACGTACATCTCTGTAAGTGCAACCTGACACCCCTCTGATGTCATCATTAACTGTTGCCATGTATTCAACACGAACACTGTAGAAGTGCCAACATGACGTGAACATCCCTACATGGTTTACAAGTTTTTGGGATTCAGCAATTCTAATGAGTTTGGACCTCATTTGCATCTTCACCATGTTGACAGCTGGGAATAAATTAGACACTGTCATTTGTGCCAGTATGTCTGGCTGAGGTTTTGTATATAATTTCAGATTAACCTGTGTATTATATGCCAGCATGACTAGCTATCATATTTTAAGCATGTTCTTACATGTTGATTTATAATCTGTTTGTACAGAATGTTTTAAAGACTTGAACAGTGTCCTTTCACATTTCTAACTGTGCATGTTTGTGGGGAAAGATTCTAAAGGCAAACTATCTCAGAATCAGCTGATCTGCATATTATGTCACTGGAATGTTGACAGTTGCTATGTGTTACTGTCAGAAGCTGAAAGACAGGAAGGAACTTTAGAAATCAGCCGTTGGTTGATTTTAAAAATATGAAATGAAAATTAGAACTGGACAGTTGTGACAGGGTAATCTATAAAAGAGCCTGCTGAAGACATTTGAAGTCAGTTAAGTAGTCAGTTGTCAGTTACAGCTGTCAGTTGTGAGTTGTTCACAGATGTACTGTGGAGTTGGTACCCAAAAGGACTCATCAAGAACTATAAGCCTGTCTTAGCTCTGTTGTAATAATTTAGTTTAGATCAGGGTCAGTGTTCTTTGGTTAGATAGGAAAATTATAGCTAATCAGTGGGAGTTTATCTGAATGTTGGATTTCTCTCCTACAGTATTGATTTCATTTTCCTGGTAATTGAGTTCTGTTTGCTTATTGGAAATTACTGTTTTATATTTTTAATCAATCAGTGTTTTCTTTAGTGATTTGATAGTGCTTATACTTGCTTTGATAACTTCATGGGACACTCTAAAAGCCTTGGTGCTTTAGGTCATTTGCTACCATTTGTTTTAATGTCTAATTTTCATAATTGGACACCCTTTTAAAATGACATGTAGACTCTCTGATTGGTGGCAGCATTACAATTATTATTTTCATAGGTTCATAGGTTTATAGATTGGTACTAAGCTAACTGCCCTTGTGAGCCATTTTAAGCCTAGCCAATTATCCCTTGTGAGACTCAAACCCTGCACCTTGTGTTTGTAAGGCAAAAACCTTAACCATTAGGCCACCCTCCCAACCCCAAAAGGGAAATTTTCCTCACACACACTAACCCCCCTCAGCCAAAAACACACACTTGCCATTTGCAGGATTCAAACCCCTATCTGACTATGTTATGACACTCGAGACGGACACATTAGCAGAGTGTGCTATTCGCATTACTTTTTGGAGAAGAGACACTGCTGTAAATCTGTGTCAGGCTTTCCCAGAAGTGTTTGAATGTATGAGATTTAATTTATTTAAGTGTGAGTGTATCAGAGGTCTTAAACTGGGACACATTGCTCTGGATTGTGTAATAAGGAGTTATATTTGGGGTGGACAGAAGAATACAGTCCAGTCCCAGGTTACAGAACGTGTTACTGTTGTGCTCTTAGGGGGAAATTGTGGAATATTACTCCTAAGTGACAGTCTCATATTGGAGTCAGTAGTGAAGATTAAAACTCCTTAGTTACTGATCCAGAATAGTGGGGACATCATGGGTATTGCCCAGACATTAAAATTATTTAGTGACAGCATAGTGAGATATTAACTAGACATCACAACAGCCTAGAATCTACATGGTTGGTGACCATGTAGGCAGGGAAACTGAAGGGGAGCCCAGTGTTGTAAAGTCAAGGTAGGGTATTACTCAGGTGTATATATGCACACAGAGGAATTAAAGTTTGGGATTCTATATTTCATGGGGTTTACACTTTTAGTTGTCTACATTAGTTGCGACTGCATTGTTCATTTGGGGTGGGGGGTGGGGTGCAAAGCGGCATTTATGCCATGGCACTTAATAAGGATTGGTTGCTATTTTTAACATAATTTTCTAGCATCCAACATGTCAGTGAAGGCCATAATATGTGTGGAGTTATGTGTCAGGGTCTGTTCTGTACAAATGAAAATTACTTGCTCTAGTTTCCATGTAGACACCTTTGGATGGCTGCATTCGCAAAACCTTTGCATACATGGCCAACATGAACATAGAGTCTACACAGTTACTTTACAGCTGTTGAATCACTCCACCATGTTGGTTTCCTTCATTAGCATACAATTCAGCTACTTATGCTGTAATTTGCATGCCACAAAAGTTTCCGGGTTTGCTCGTGAGTGTGCTCCACTGCGTGGAGTTTACTGAATCTAAAACCTTTCGTGGCCACGTGTGCATCATGCCACAACTTACACCAGTCAAAATTATCATGTAGGCTTTATTGAAACCCCCATTTTACTGAAACCTTGGATTTAGAAGCAGACAATTCAGTTTTAAATAGTAGGTTATTAACTGATGATATTCTAATGAAGTTACTAATTTGTATGTATTCTTGGTCTCACTTTGCAAAACCCACTTTCTCATATTACCGGGTAAGTTACCTTAAATCTGCCCATTGCTAAATTTTCTAACATATTTTCATTTTAATATTGTTATCAAGATATAACCATGGCATTATAATGTGTTTAAATTGTACATATGAGCTCTTATCGATCTGTCTGCATTAAAAATTCAGTTGTGAAATTTTACACCTTGCACTTCAGAAGTGTCCTAGTTAACAACCCATTTTTAAGTTTTCCATAGTCTGTATAATCAGTCCCTAACAAGTCCATATACGTTTTGACTGTGTCCCTTGTTGGCTTTGAAGAATGAATTTTACTCATTGTGACTTGTCCCATTTTTCTTTTGTGGTGTACTTTCAAAGATTACTAAATAAGACTCAATGTCATATTCTTTCCTCAGTTACTTAACAGCAGATTGAGTTCTGTGGTAGCAATCACATTATGTAAAAGAAAAATCTGGAGCTCTGTACACCACGGCTTAAAACTTTAATAACCTTCAGCAATAAAAAAGGTAAGTGCTTTCATGGAAAACAAACCTGCTTCTTCAGACCATATAAAAAAGTTACACAAACCACTCACATATATAAAACATTCAAAAAGGCATTCTGCAATGAAAACAATGCTCTAATCTAATAGCACAGCCCACTGGAGCAAAGAACTGGCCAGTAGAGATGTGCTGCATCAACACACCCCTTTAAAAACATGAATATTAAAATAGTGACATGGAAAACTTATCAGAACCAATAACATCATGAAAAAGGTACACACCTCTCTGACATTTAAATATTAATGTTTAAGGGGCCAAGACTACGGTTGCCACCCGTCCCGTTGTCAGCGGGACACTCACGGTTTGAGTGCTCTCATCCCGCTTCCCGCGCTCCCCAAGCGTGGGACTTTAAAAGTCCCGTTTTTTCCCCTTTGCGCTTGCAGCGCTTCGCATTTTAAAATTGCCGCGGAAAAGCCGAAAATACTTCCGGTTTTTCCACAGCAATGCGGCTACGTCACCACCCGGACCTGAAGTTAGAGGGATTCTCTGCTAGGTCCGGGTGGTAATGCAGCACAGTAATTGGCTGCAGCTATTTGTAGGGGGCGGGAACTTCTTGTGAAGAGGCCCATAAAGGTCGCAGCTGTAGAGCACTAAGCTCTATAGCAGCTGCGACAAAAGATCTGATTTTTTTCGCCAGCATTGAAGCCAGCCCAGCCAAGCCCAGCCAGCAAGGGAGCCAGCCAGCCAGCCCAGCCAGCAAGGGAGCCAGCCCAGCCAGCCCAGCCAGCCAGCCCAGCCAGCAAGGGAGCCAGCCCAGCCAGCCCAGCCAGCCAGCCCAGCCAGCAAGGGAGCCAGCCCAGCCAGCCAGCCCAGCCAGCAAGGGAGCCAGCCCAGCCAGTAAGGGAGCCAGCCCAGCCAGCCCAGCCAGCCCAGCCAGCAAGGGAGCCAGCCCAGCCAGCAAGGGAGCCAGCCCAGCCAGCAAGGGAGCCAGCCCAGCCAGCTAGCCCAGCCAGCAAGGGAGCCAGCCCAGCCAGCCCAGCCCAGCAAGGGAGCCAGCCCAGCCAGCCAGGAAAGAAGCCAGCAAGGGAGCCAGCCAGCCAGCCCAGCAATAACTGAGTGGTAAGTAGATAATTGCATTTTGTGGCTTTAGTTATTTAAAATGGGAATAGTGTGCTTTATTTAAGTTTTTAATGTTTAGAGGTAGATGGGGATGTAGTATGTAGTATTTAAATCTGTGCAGTGGTTATTTTGAGACTTTTGTACTAGTTTAAAATGGGAATATATTGTGGTTTAATTTTTTTAATGTTTAAAGGCAGATGGTGGGTACAGTACGCAATATTTAGATCTGTAGTAGTTAGTTTGATATTTTTGAGTAGTAGTTTTTAAAGATATAAAACCTGAATGTATATGTAATTGTTATTATGCTTGGGGGTATGATTTGGAAGCATTACTTTTAAAAGGCTGAACTGTGTATAGAAGTTGTTTGTTTCTGTTGGGGGGGCAGTGAAATATAAACTTAGTGTGATGCATTTCTATTGTCGTAGCTTTTCTGGGTATTGTCTGTATGCATATAGGAATTGTTTGAGCATAGTTTGTACTTTTTGTATGGAAATATGCACTATAATGCTGTTTTCAGGAAGTTACGATATACTGTTTAGGTAATTTTTCCTGTTCCTGCAAGTCCATGTCTATGTGGTACAAGTCTACCTTTTGAGGGGGAATGTTAACAGTTAATGTAATTCATTTATTATTCTAGTAGGTACACGTTGCCAATTTGCCAAAGCTGTTTCAAGATTGTTTTCATTTATACTTGTAAATGTGTGCATTTAATTTATTATGCATTTTAATAAGGTTAAAATGTACTGTTTTGCTTGTAATGTGAATATGGGTGTGTTACTTTTACTTGGGCCTGTTTATTGCATTGCTGTGCTGGATTAATTGCTATGTTTTGAGGTAAAAGGAGCCCATGGAGTCTGCTGTACATTGTAGTTTGTTACTTCTCTTGCAAGAAGTATTTTTAAAAGTTAAAATGTTTGGACTTTTTTCCCATTTATTTTTTTTTTGTGGATGGATGCTCTGAAGTTAATGCAATGTATTTGAGATTGTGCTAAACCATGTTACAGGGTAGTTTGCATCTAAGTAGCAAAGTTTTTATTTTGTGTTTTAGTGATGTCTTCAACATACTTATTTACTGTTTTCATTATAATCAGATTATGACCAGTGCTGCTGTTGGGCATGTTTATTAATAGATCATTGCGCTGTGTAAATTAGTGCCATACATTTCTTAACTGCTGTGGTCAAAAGCTAAATTAGGTATATGGTATCCACTGTGCATTCTCATTCATTTTACTGTTTTTTGGTTCAGTGAATATGGTTAACTTTTTTGTCTTGTGGGGTGTGGTGGGCATGTTCAGTGGTAAAAATAATGCATTTCATTTTCTACAAGCTGTGTTAATGTTAGTCTTCAATGGCCAAAATGCCCCCTACATTACCTAATTTACTATTTGACCTTTTTCAAACTGTTTGTAAACACTTTTTGCTCCATTCCTCTATAATACTGCATCTCCTTTAACAACTCTGGTGATGTCGTGGTGGGGGGTGTGGCCAGTGTCATGTTGGCCACACCCCTATCCTGTTGACCACACCCCCATGTCCCACTTTGCCCTTGTTAAAAGGTGGCAACCCTGGCCAAGACTTAAGAAGCGGCTTCAAAGAAATATGTTCATTCAGCCCTGAAAATACATTTCCTTTTAAAAGAAGTATCCATTTCATTCCTTTCTTTTCAGTGATATTCTTAAAGTCCGCACCCCTCATACTTTCAGACACTAATTCTAATGCAAGAAACTTAAAACTGTGTTTGCTCCCGTTCTTTATAACATGTTAAGCTAATGCACTCATACTCTTCTGATTATATATGCCTCCAATGTGTTCCAGAATCCTTTCTTTGAACATTCTATTGGTCTTCCTGATGTAGAAAGCTCCACCCATCATGCAGTGAACTTAATATAGTAAATTCTTGGTCTTACAGTCTACATAAAAAAACTAATTTCTTGCTTAGTTTGTGAGTGTGCTAGAGAGGCACAACTCCAAATATATTGATAAGCCGTACATAGTCTATCCCAAAATATTCCACATCTGTCTGATGCATCAAAAGGAATCTGTTCAAAACTCTTATAACATAACTGTTGCTTCAGCGACAAATTATTTCTAAATGAAAACAGGGGTGTATCATCTAAAACTCTCCTAAGATCTGAGTTATTCAATAAATGTGGCCAATATTTCTTAATAGCCTCACAAGTAATGTTAATATTTCTTGAATAAGTAAGGAGAAGCCTATTATTTTTAGAACGTTTACTGGTCTGTTTAGGTACCACAGCTACTTCTTCAGCTGAATCGGAAAAATATGGTCTCCCCACTGTATCGTGAACAGACCAAGCCTCTGCTAGACTTTTGTCTACATCACTTACACTATACCCCCATTCTAAGAAATTCTTCTTCATGTTACTTAAACTTACTCCCAGTGGGTAAGAAAAGGTTGGCATAGCTGTTGGCACTAGCCATACCCATAACTACACCAAGTTTTTGGAGAAAAGACTCATGAAATATAAAAACATTGTTTTCTAAATTCAAATCAGTCAAATCATAAATCAAATCTATCTTTCCAACTGTGAAATCAGTGTTCTTACTTAAATATATATCCTCACATTCTCTACACCTAAATCATTAAAAATAACAGTGAACAAAGACGTCATATCAAGTGTCACTAAATACACATCATTACCCCTAGGATATGATCGATATCATTAGTAGAAATCATTCTAAACATTCTTAGTATCTTTAAGCAAACTATCAGATATATTGTCCAACACTTTCCTAGGGATAATGATGTGTATTTAGTGACAGTTGATGTGATGTCTTAGTTCATTGTTCTTCTTAATGATTTAGGTGTAGAGAATGTGTTTTAGCCCACTGGGAGCAAATTCATTTTTTCAACAATAACCCTTATATACAATATTTCACTTTTTACAGGAGATTTGTGGATGATGTGTTTTTTTGTATGGACTGGCAGTTTAGATGAGTTGACTGGTTTTCTAAATTACTTACATGGTACTATGACATTTCTGAAGTTCAGTCAACATGATTCTGATAAATCTACAGAATGTTTAATTCTATGTATTAAAATTGATGAAGGTAAAAGATTTAACATGAGGATTTATAGAAAACCACGTAGAACACATGTTTTATACACAAATCAGTATGCACCCCAATGATGTGACTAGGAAAATCCTTAAGGGACAGTTTCTAAGAGCCATGCGAATCCACAATGGTAATGTGGAGTTGCAAGTTGCTTTAAGTAACAAGAAGAAGGATTTCTTAGAATGGGGGTATAGTGTAAGTGATGCAGACAAAAGTCTAACAGGGGCTTGGTCTGTTTAAGATACAGTGGGGAGACCATATTTCTCAGATTCAGCTGAAGAAGTAGCTGTGGTTCCAAAACAGACTATTAATTGTTCTAATAAGAATAGGCTTCTCCTTACTTATTCAAGCAATATTAACATTACTTGTGAGGCTATTAAGAAATATTGACCACTTTTATTGCTTATTTCAGATCTTAAGAGAGTTTTAGATGATAAACCCCTGTTTTCATTTAGAAATATTTTTTCACTGAAGCGACAGTTATGTTATAAGAATTTTGAACAGATTCCTTTTGATGCATCAGATAGATGTGGGACATTTTGGTGTAGACTATGTAAGGCTTGTCAATATATTTGGAGTTGTACCTCTTTGGTACACTCACAAACTAAGCAAGAAATTAGTTTCGATTTTTATGCAGTTTGTAAGACCAAGAATTTAAAATATTATATTCACTGCAAAATATGTGAAGCTTTCAAAATTGGGAAGATGAATAGAATGTTCAAAGAAAGGATTCTGGAACACATTGGAGACATAGCAATCAGAACAGTACCAGTTCATTAGCTCAACATGTTATAGAGAATGGGAGCAAACACAGTTTTAAGTTTCTTGCATTAGAATTAGTGTCTGAAAATTTGAGGCGTGGGGACTTTAAGAATATCAGTAAAAAGAAGGTATTGAAATGGATACTTCTTTTAAAAGGAAATGTATTTCCAGGGCTGAATGAACATGTGTCTTTGAAGCCAGTTCTAAAGTCTCGGCCCCTTAAACATTAATATTTAAATCACTCAAAAACACAAAACATTGGTGCAGAATCACGGAACCTCCAAGATTGATTTAAAATACAGGTTACAATACAAGTTAAGCGCTTTCACCCAGGAATCTCCTGAGCTTCATCAGAACAGTTGAATACAATAATAGCCAGCCTTTTATGCATATTCCCTTACAAATCCACCAATGAAATCATCTCATTAACAAATATAAACAATCCTACCCTGTAGTTCAGTTCATGGTAACAGGTCAAGCAGGACTTAAGGGGTGGATTATGGGAAGCCCATTTGGAATATAAAGAGTTATTTTGGCAACTAAAACTTGATGCTTCAAGAAAACCATGGTTGAATGACCATTTAAGTATTAA